>NW_026048487.1:3268446-3540946 GCF_023864345.2 Schistocerca serialis cubense
AGACTATGTAGAAAAATAGTGCAAAGTTTTAGTTGTAAGATGTATATATTAAAATATTTTTATTTAACTTGGTGTATTTTTTTAAATCAACTGGAGGTTACTTTCTGATCGGCCCTCGTATATTAGTCTCAGGAAGTCAATACTAATCATGTCTGTAAGTTTCCAAAGCAAGTAGGAGATCCTAGAAATCTTTTTCATACCTGACTAACATGTTCTTCACAGTTAACTTTGGATTCAATATGCATTCCTAACACTTTCACTGATCTGTTTTCTATGTCATTGGGCAATCATAAAATAAGCTGTTTTGTTTTCTCTGGATTACAGAGTAATTTATTTGCTAAGAACCAGTGGAGGGCAGATTTGGCTGTTTCCTGTTTACTGTTATGCAAGACAGAGATATTCTGAAGTGAGGCGACCAGTGTTGTGTCATCACATAGCGTATGATTTATGTAGAGAGGAATGTCACTGATAATGACGATGAAGAAGAATGGTCCAAGTAATGTGCCCTTTTGAACACCACATAAAGGGGTGTATTTATAATACTACATAGCAGTAATAGCTTCATATCTTTATTTTCAACTGCGACAAGCTAATTCTGGATTACATACCTCAAAAAATTCTAGTTCTGTTGTCAGGATGTCAAAGGGAATGTAGACAAATGCTTTGCTTATTTCATATAAGATAAGTAATTGGATGTATGTAAGTAAGTGAGATATCTCAGACAATTATAAGACAAGGGTTTTTTCCCCATTTCATCTTTTGGAAAATAAAGAGTTACCTTATATTCACCGATAAAGCTATAGCTGCTAAGGTCAACATTTTTCCATTGTTTAACAGGATATATAGTGGTTGTCTTACATTTACAAATGAAGCTTTGGCTATTGAGGTCACACAGAAATTTATTTAGAAGAATTCAGGACAGAGGTGGCCAAATAAAACTCAACTTCCAACAGGTTCAAGATATCACGATATGCCAAAGTGCCTTGATAAACTATCAACGCTATGCAAAGAGTCATGTGACAACTCAGACATTGCTAGAGTAAGTGATATGCGAGAAACTATGAAACAGCTACTACAAAAATATGTTGCTCTGCATAAAATTTGACTATTTTCTGGAACTTGGGAGGAAACTGTGCCATATTGTATCATTTACAGACTCTTGTTGTATTTGAACAGGTTCAGAGTAAAAGTTCTCATACATGTATGGACGCCATGTTGAAATAAAGGAGAAACGTTATCCTTCAAAAAAGTTACTGGATTCTGAAACCAGATCAATATTTTGATCGCGAGACTGTAATGATTTGGTAAGTGCATTGCAAATGATAAATTCGGTCGCTGTTCATGTATTAGAATTCTGTATAAAAATGTTACCAGTTTTTAATCAGCTGTTGAACATGATGCTGACATTCTGACAAAAAATGATGGAACAAATGAAATAGATCATATTAAATGCATTTGCAAGAGTAAATTACAGTCTCAAGAAGTGTTGTAGAGCTGGTACCAATAGATGTCAGAAGATGGAAGCCAAGAGGAAGTTTGAGAGTTGAACTGAATCATGATATTAAATTATGTATTAGCTGTTGCTACTGCTGCTGTTACGTATGATTGCAATATCTTCTGGGGCACAAGTCAGTGTTTAACTGTTGATCAAGCACAACACTGTTCCTCTACCAATCCTTCTACAGTGATATCAGCTTAGGTGAAAACTTGATTAGTACAGGCAGGGGAGTAGCGCGTGGCCAGCAAATTACATTGTTTAATTGGCCAACCATTGGAATCTATCTTGCGTGCTTCAGCTTTTTAGGAACATGTAACATGTTTAAATTGCAGTTTGCCTGAATCAGTTTGTAGTCGGAATTGAGTTGACTGTAAAATTTTACAAGAACTCAACAAGAGTATTCATTTCTCCAGAAGAAAATAAAAGTCTAGATGAGGAACAGAGGCATATGTAAGTGTTTCATGATGCCATGTAGTCAACAGTCACTGTGGCATATGACGGGAATGAAACCATATCTCTGATGCTGGATCAACATTGTCTTCTCACCACTCTCTCATTGGCAGTATCTTTGGAAGCAAGACATATTGTAACATATGTCAAAATAGAAGCATAATCCTATACGTATATGCATAAAAATAGCTGTATTCTGAAGCAAGACATATTGTAACATATGTCAAAATAGAAGCATAATCCTATACATATATGCATAAAAATAGCTGTATTCTGAGATCGCAAGGTAACCACATCATCAGAAATGGCAACATATTTGGAAGAAACAGCCAAATGTGACCACGATGATATAAATTTCACAGATGTGCGATGATGAAGATGATGATGATGATGATGAGTAAAAACTAGTGGTACCCCAGATGACAGGGTTGCTATGTGAAAAATGTATAAAGGAAATCCATCAGAAAATTAATGTAAAACTTTTTTTCTTCATTTGTTTTATTTGTCCTTACATTATCAAATTGTTAACAATGAACAAACGGCATGCATTTAGAATAGGTATTATGTTAACTTCTGAGACAGATACTATAACAGTTTGTAATTTTGATTAGTCAGAATATCCACCTCCTTATATATAAAAGTCTTGTGTCACAGTGCCATACTCCTCTGAAATGACTCGATCAATCCTGATGAAATTTTACATGTATATTTGGTACATCTGAGAATCTCTCATAATCTATTTTTCATACCCCTAACTGATAAGGATGGTCCACCCCAAAAAATTTTTTCTTGTTTTTTTGACAGAACTTTTTATTTTCATTTTTTTTTATGGTGTGGCATTACAAAATACACACAACCCTAAATTTTCACCCCTCTACCACCAACCCCCATTTTTAATAGCAATTTTAGTAATTAAATAATTTTCAATTACCACTTGATCAGTTATCCTCTCCAAATGTCTACCACTGATATTCAATAGATAGTCAATTGAAGAAAATGTACCAAAAGGCATGACTCAAATTTCCCTCTTTGTATCAACATAACTAGACTGAGAAGTTCACCTACGTAGCACGCATCATTTGCCAAACCGACATTTAGGCCTAGCGCACTTGCATCGATTTTTATTATATGGAAATATACAGGGTGTTTCAAAAATGACCGGTATATTTGAAACGGCAATAAAAACTGAATGAGCAGCGATAGAGATACACCGTTTGTTGCAATATGCTTGGGACAACAGTACATTTTCAGGCAGACAAACTTTCGAAATTACAGTAGTTACAATTTTCAACAACAGATGGCGCTGCAAGTGATGTCAAAGAGATAGAAGACAACACAGTCTGTGGGTGCGCCATTCTGTACGTCGTCTTTCTGCTGTAAGCGTGTGCTGTTCACAACGTGCAAGTGTGCTGTAGACAACATGGTTTATTCCTTAGAACAGAGGATTTTTCTGATGTTGGAATTCCACTGCCTAGAACACAGTGTTGTTGCAACAAGACGAAGTTTTCAATGGAGGTTTAATGTAACCAAAGCACCGAAAAGCGATACAATAAAGGATCTGTTTGAAAAATTTCAATGGACTGGGAACGTGATGGATGAACGTGCTGGAAAGGTAGGGCGACCGCGTACGGCAACCACAAAGGGCAACGCACAGCTAGTGCAGCAGGTGATCCAACAGCGGCCTCGGGTTTCCGTTCGCCGTGCTGCAGCTGCGGTCCAAATGACGCCAACGTCCACGTATCGTCTCATGCGCCAGAGTTTACACCTCTATCCATACAAAATTCAAACGCGGCAACCCCTCAGCGCCGCTACCATTGCTGCACAAGAGACATTCGCTAACGATATAGTGCACAGGATTGATGACGGCGATATGCATGTGGGCAGCATTTGGTTTACTGAAGAAGCTTATTTTTACCTGGACGGCTTCGTCAATAAACAGAACTGGTGCATATGGGGAACCAAAAAGCCCCATGTTGCAGTCCCATCATCCCTGCATCCTCAAAAAGTACTGGTCTGGGCCACCATTTCTTCCAAAGGAATCATTGGCCCATTTTTCAGATCCGAAACGATTACTGTATCACGCTATCTGGACATTCATCATGAATTTGTGGCGGTACAAACTGCCTTAGACGACACTGCGAACACCTCGTGGTTTATGCAAGATGGTGCCCGGCCACATCGCACGGCCGACGTCTTTAATTTCCTGAATGAATATTTCGATGATCGTGTGATTGCTTTGGGCTATCCGAAACATACAGGAGGCGGCGTGGATTGGCCTCCCTATTCGCCAGACATGAACCCCTGTGACTTCTTTCTGTGGGCACACTTGAAAGACCAGGTGTACCACCAGAATCCAGAAACAATTGAACAGCTGAAGCAGTACATCTCATCTGCATGTGAAGCCATTCTGCCAGACACGTTGTCAAAGGTTTCGGGTAATTTCATTCAGAGACTACGCCATATTATTGCTACGCATGGTGGATATGTGAAAAATATCGTACTATAGAGTTTCCCAGACTGCAGCGCCATCTGTTGTTGAAAATTGTAACTACTGTAATTTCGAAAGTTTGTCTGCCTGAAAATGTACTGTTGTCCCAAGCATATTGCAACAAACGGTGTATTTCTATCGCTGCTTGTTTAGTTTTTATTGCCGTTTCAAATATACTGGTCATTTTTGAAACACCCTGTATCATACAATCAAATTCTTTTAGTAGGACAAAGAAATTCCTCTGCTCTCCTTTGTTCCTCTAAAAGAATTTAATTGTACAATATTTTTACTTACAATAAAAATCGATGTGTGTGGGCTTAGCCTAATTTATAATGCTGGCGAACACGTTTCTACACAAAGTTGCCGCTATGTTTGTATGCTCATGGAAGAACTGTGTATTGGCTGCAATTGTTAAATCCAAGTGATCTACCATAGAAACGCACTTCCCCCTTAGCCTTTTCTCACTCCCTACACAGTTTTTGGTTATTATTATTGTTTGTGTCACGAGCTACCACCAACAATGGCTATTGTGTTACATGTATACACTGTGTTACACATATACATTATTCTTATAGACCAGAGATAATTTATATTGCAAAACAAAATAACATATTATTCTTAAGACCTGCTATACCCGGTGAACTTCATTCCGCCTCTGAAAAAACTTTATTTTTTCTCAAGAATGCCCTTGAAAACAGGGGGTTGTCTTCTAATCAGAGCTGTCTTCTGATCATGGCTGTCTTCTGATCATGGCTGTCTTCTGATCACGGCTGTCTTCTGATCAGGGCTATCTTCTGATCAGGGCTGTCTTATTATCAGGGCTGTCTCCTAATTTAAATATTGGAAGTACTTTGCAAACTTTGAGGGAATTGGGAGACACTGAAGACTGTAAACAGTCCTTAAGTATGGAAGCGAATAGTGTACACATCAAATCTATTGTTTTCTTTACCATGTAATTTGAGAGCCAGTAACAGCCCATACTTAAGAGTTTGATAATTCTGAGACTTCTTTTAAATATAAGAAGCAACTTCTAATGATTACTAGCAAGTGTGGTGTCCCATATTTCTGGCAAGTAATACTCCTGATTCAGGCAGCTGATACTGTAGCGATTCTACTACTCTTCACTTATTGAAGTATAGAACCAATAGAACTATATTCCCGAGTATCTAGGGTGTGGATCAAACCATCTGGCAGAATGAAATGTGTGTCAATTTTTCCCCCTTTCCAAAAGTGCGCATATATCAATTACTAAGATAGTCATACTACTGGTCAATATGCAATGTCCTATAACATGACTCAATGCATGGCAGCAGAGGTATTTCTTCATAGAAAATGGATCCATAGAGATGACACAACTCATCATCGTCTGCAGAACCCATTGTCCAACTGAGGCAAGTTGCTGACACACTGTCCTGTGTGGTCCTGATGCTTGAGCATCGCTTTTCTTCACCCTCTGTTACAGATAGTGAAGAAGTTTCTAAAAATATTGTGCTGAGTCCCCATTTCTCCCAAATAAAGGCTTTACTACCTCAAATGGTGAAGGCATCTTCCTGCCATATACTATACTATATGACAGGGTGAAAGCACAATATTGCTGCGTTCTTTTACAGTTCTAAGCCGATACAGCATATGAGAGTCACACCTCTGTCATTTGGTTGGTGTTCACCAAAAAATGTAAAATTTGGCAATTGTAAGATGAAAATGCTGCCTTCTTCCATTTGAAGGGTAGGTCTAGTCCTAAGGTTGTGAATGCTTAGCAAATTTGATAACTTTTTCATCAGATCGGACATAAAATTGATAGCCTCATCTGTTATTATTGTCAGCAACATGGAATTTCAGTAGCACCTGGTATTCCATAAATGATCAGGCAACAGCCATCCACACTATTTCAAATTGTTTGGATGCTTCTGACAACCTTTGCAGTTGATGTCTGAATAATAGGTTGAAATCAGCATGTTGTGCACACAGTATACCATTTCTAAAATCCGGCTCCTGCTTCTGGTCCTTGGCCAAAAGTTTTTGGTTACTCATCGCTCAGTTGGTATTCAACCTCCATGACCTGCCGAAAAATTGTCATATGCTTGCATTAGTGCTTTCCTAGAAAGCTGTGTTTGCTCCCTAAATTTGGCTGTCAGTGTTAGCAAAAGTTCCTTCTTTCACTCTGTAGTGCTCTTATTCATTGCTCACAGTACTCCAGCCTTTCTGCTTACTGGTGGTTATCTAATTGAAGAGTGTTTTAATCCTAGAAACCACTTCAATGCAGCATGGTCTGCCACATCTTAATAATTTCTTCCATTCCGGTAACAATGTAAGCACATTAAACCATAGATGATGGCCAGGGTCTCCCGTATAATCAAAAGCTATACTTCCTTGTTCCAATTGATGACTCTTTTGGGAAACAATTAAAACAGGTGCACCATGCAGATTATCACTACATTCAATAATCCCATAAGCAACCTATTGCTCGAGCAATTCTTACATTATTGGCTGTAGATCTTTCAGGATTCTGTATGGTTTCCCATGAATTTGTCCATCACTACCCACTGGTATCATACATTGTATAGCTGTTGTTGCTGGTAATGGTCCACCACAATTTAAAAAAGTCTAAATCATCACAGTGAAGTTTTGACCACTGTTCTGTCTGTCTGCACAAAGTGAATCACCTTTTCATGTGATGTAGATGGATTGACAGTCTGCATGGGACTGTCTCCCCTTGACATACCTAATCATCATCCCGCAGGATGTCCAAGTTTAATTCCCTGGCAGACAGACCTCATCTGAACTGAAGTTATCCACACACCTCGGAACTATACAAGCTCGACCTATTGTCTTACACTTGCTATATTACCACGCAGAAAATATACAATGTATTCATCTCTTCAGTGGATTCCAACAGCTCCACAGCACTCATCATCTCACTTGATAGGTCACTAAGACTATCAATTCTGTATCTGTTGGTAAAATACTGTGCAAACTGAACTTCAGTGGACACATCTGCAGTGTATTTGGTATCACCTGCATTATACTTGAAACTTGTGACAATGTCACACTAGCAGTGGTTGTTTGCATCTGGACTGTTGTACTTGATCTGTATTTTCTGGATATGGGGTAACACAGTACCCATCAGCAATGAGTGGCAGTACTTCCATCTGGTCCTGAAAATTTCATACACCAACAATGAAACTGAGCCATGTTGATCCCAATGACACCACATCATTGTCTCTTACTCCACACAACCTATATCATGTAGTCGCAACATATTGCCTGGAAATGCTCGTAAAAAATACATCCAGGGTCTAGCCTCCACCAGAATAAATCTTATCAGTTTTGGCATTTTACCTTAATGCTTAGGATTGTGTATTGACCTTCGTAATTATGTCTGAAAATGCATCTACTGATTGATTCCATTTCTGCGACAAACCATTCAGCTGTTCTCTAGAAAGTGTCCAACTCAGCCGTTTGCAATACAGCTGGTAAAGTCTTTTAATAATCTGTTCAGATGCCTGTTCCTTAATCTATCTCTCAAGGTACATTATGTGTATCTTTGAGTTACCGTTCCACCTTAAATTTGCAAACTGGCCTGATGAGATATGATTGTATATGGTTAGTTAGGGGCAGCTTTCAAATCATGAATAAATACTGATACACTGTCAGTGAATTTATCCAAAACAAAGAGGCGCCAAATTATCATGCCAATAAACCCTGTTGCAGCTAACGATATTCAGTGAGGCTCTTCCCTGTACCGGCTCAGCTTGCCTACACTCATTAATGGCTACAAAATGTCAATGGGCTCCTGTGATATTACTGCTCCTTTGCACGTGCAATATTACTGCTCCATTGCAGAGTTGCTGAAAGATATAGCCATGCTACTCACACCGTAAAAAATTTGATCACTTGGGCTCAGAGGGCTGGCTGGGTTCAGGAGGCTGTCCAACCATCACACCAGGTGTGGTGAGTGGATTCTCATCTGACACCCACGGGCATTAGTGAAACAGTATCAAGACACAAAACTGTTATTTTTGATAAAGTGCAATTGTTTACTTTTCTACACTCCAGCACAGTGGCAGAAGCACCCACCCAGTACACGCTGTCTGAGGCGAGTGGCAGCAACATCAGCTCCAGCTGTGTAATGGCACCAGACCTGTCAGTCCTATGCAGCCGACACTTTGAAAGTGTGCCTCAGTTACTGGGTATATTCTGTGTAGGCTTGGTATGTGAAGTATTAACTACCTTCATGTCTCATCTTTCATTTATACTGCGCAGGTTTGAACACTTTGGTGTCTACCCCTCCCATTTGGTGTGACAGATCATGGCTTTTAACCTTGAATCTAGTTTGATTAACTTGTGTGTTTTTGGCATTCAGTTTGCAACACTAAGATACATCCAGTTGTTGCGTGCACACTTGAGATGCCCAAATGCTGTTCTGTCACTCATGCTCTGGGAATTAATAGACAATGAATTATTGTCACATGACAGATACTTGCATCAGTATCACATTATCCAACATGAATGCCATGCGACTTGATCTCAAAGTTAATGTCATGATCAATGGGAAATTGCTAATTTAATAAGTGACCTTCCCATAACAAAACAAACTTAGCATTTTCATGATTACAACAGCTTCTTACATCATATATGTGACAATAATTGGGAATAGCGGGAGTATAAGTTATTGAAAAAATTTTCACCTATATTCTGGTTTATAATAATTATTGAAGAATCTTCCAAACTTTCTAATCACAAAGTGAATTCCTTACTGATTGAGCTCTGATTAACTTTGCATTCTGCTCTTTCAAGAAAGAACTGAACGATGATCTACGAAGCAGTCCATAATCACAATATAAAGGTTTCAAAATGTACGCTGGTCAAGCTGCTGGTGCTGATGTATGGACACAAAGAAATTTGTTCTGCTTTTGTCCATTATCACTCGACAGATGATAAAATCTAAAATATTAGACCTACATATTCCTGAATGGTATCACTGGAACCTTTGCAAAAATATCTGCATACTTGCCTTGCTTAAAATGAATCTACATAAAATTCACAAATGAGGCAGTAAGATGCTTCTCACTGGACATGTTTCAAATGAGTGATGATTTCTTAGAAAATTGACTGGTCACTTATATTCCATGTATCAGTGAGGTTAGTGAACATGGAAACACTGTTAGATCATTTTGGCTCAGGTACGTATTGAATTAAACAACCAATGTAGTGTTTGGATTCGACGGTCATAGCTCATACAAAGAAATGTGGTAAACATCTGAATTAAATACATGCATCTCCTAGTCTGATCAATTCTATCTAGTAACAGGAAGAAATTAAAACTTATTCTGAATTATTGTAGCTTGGTTCTTAGAAGATTGCAGAGCTCTGAAAAATGCAGTAGACACTCACTGGTCCCAAGCAGCTTTGCCCATCAGCCTGCCTAAGACTTTATGGGGCAATGGGAAGGAAGAGCATTGCCACCAGCTGCACATATTGCATGGATAATGGGCCATTCTCTCACTCGAGGCAAGCTATATAAATGGCTTAGGAGCACTCCTCTTAAAATTGTTTGCAGATGATACTGATATTTGCCATCCAAGGAAGGCATCACAGTATTAAAATCAATTGCAAAATTATTTAATCTTAATATCTGTATGGTGTGAAGAATGGAAATGTGATACCAACAACCCCCCCCCCCCGCACCACCACCAAAAAAATAAAAAAAATAAAAAAAAATAAAAATAAAAATAAATAAATAAACAAAAGGGGAGAGGTCATTCACATAAGTACTAAAACAAATCTGTTAAATTTCAACTGCACAGGAAACCACATAAATATAAAAGGTAGTCTGTACTACTAGATATGTAGGCTTTTGAGTTACAAACAACTTAAATTGAAATGATAATGTTGTTTAGAAGCCAAGCCAAAGACTGCATTTTATTGCTAGAACATTTAGTAGACACCAGCGTATTCTTGTGGTTTATGGGATCCTTATCAGATAAGACTAATTGAGTACACTGAAAAAGTTTAAAGAAGGACACTTCATTTTGTAATATCGTGAAATGGGTGGAGGGGGGAGGTGAGGCGGAGAGAAAATCACTGATATGATAATTGTCATGGCAACCATTAAAACAAACACTTTTTTCATTGAAGTGAGATTTACGTAGAAATGTGGAAATATTTGGTTGACACCTATGTAAGTACAGAGAAATTCCAATTCTAATAACTTAAATATATCCGTGTGGAAACTGAACTCTCTTACGCGTTCGTCTTTCCTACATGCCGCTGGAGAGTGGAACGGTAGAGAAAAAACGTGAACATGGTTCAAAGAACCCTCTGACATGCACTTACTGGAGCATGTCATCAATCTACATCTACATCTACACTACTATTATGCAACTTGCACTAAAAGACATCAGTCTCCACAATGGGTCCTGCTGTTCCACAGAATCACATAGACAGCTTGACAAGTAGACAGCAGACTGACATAGGTTGCTCCTCCAGCCTGCTCTGCTGCAGAATGAGTAACTGTACTGGGAATGAGTAGTTCTTGTGGGAGGCTGCTATGTGTTTGTTATGCATCTGGTCTGCGTGGTCCGTCTGCTCAGCTTTCCTGAACGCTCCATGATGACCCAACTTTACTTTCCAGTCACTCTCGCTGCTGTATTTCGTAGCATCAGCATACTGCTGTTTCATCTGAGTTACACTTTCTTGCTTAATTGTGTATGGTAAACAGAATGACAGCACCTCCCTCCTAAGATATTTTGCTCCATACGCTTCTCAGACAGCCCAGCTCATATGGTATGCAGCAATCTGTTCCATAATCTGGACATAATTACAATATCAACGGTCTCCCCAAAACGAAATGTCACTCTATTACTGCAGCTTGGCCTGCTTTCCTCTGCCTCCTAAGTTGCCAGGGAAGATGTCTGAATTTTTACTGGACTGTGCCAATATATTCATTCGCGGCACAGCACTTCATAGCAGAGCGCTGTCAGTATTGTAGTAGAAGATTTACATGTATCAGATGGCTATCCATTGGTCAATATCATTTCAGTGTTCAATATTTTTCAGATGTAAAGGAATTTTGTATCAGATTTAACTCAATAAACATGAACAGTAAAGCTTTTCAAATTTTACAATGGGTGTTTATCTCACATGCGGAAAATGTCTGGCTTCTGCCACACTCCCCTTGTGCCAGACTTTGGAAACATTTTGAACATATGAAATCAGTATTTGAGACAGGAGTTAATCCTGGCATTGATTCACGGTTCATAACTGAGATGATTCAACCAGCTCAGGTAACTTACCATGACCTACATCTACATCTACATTTATACTCTGCAAGCCACCCAACGGTGTGTGGCAGAGGGCACTTTATGTGCCACTATCATTACCTCTCTTTCCTGATCCAGTCATGTATGGTTCGCGAGAAGAATGACTGCCAAAAAGCCTCCATGTGCGCTCGAATCTCTCTGATTTTACATTTGTGATCTTCTCAGGATGTATTAGTAGGGGGAGGCAATATATTCGATATCTCATCCAGAAATGCACCCCACGAAACCTGGACAGCAAGCTACACCGCGATGCACAGCGCCTCTCTTGTAGAGTCTGCCACTTGAGTTTGTTAAAGATCTCCATAATGCTATCACGCTTACCAAAAAACCCTGTGACAAAACGCACCAGTCTTTGTTGGCTCTTCTCTATCTCCTCTGTCAACCCGCCCTGGTACGGATCCACACTGATGGCAATAATCAAGTGTAGGTTGAACGAGTGTTTTGTAAGCTACCTCCTTTGTTGATGGACTACATTTTCTAAGGACTCTCCCAATGAATCTCAACCTGGCACCCACCTTACCAACAATTAATTTTATATGATCAGTCCACTTCAAATCGTTCCATGCGCATACTCCCAGAATTTTACAGAAATAACTGCTAGCAGTGTTTGTCCTGCTATCATATAATCATACAATAAAGGATCTTTCTTTCTATGTATTCTCAATACATTACATTTGTCTGTGTTAAGGGTCAGTTGCCACTCCCTGCACCAAGTGCCTATCCGCTGCAGATCTTCCTGCATTTCGCTACAATTTTCTAATGATGCAACTTCTCTGTATACTACAGCATCATCAACAAAAGCCGCATGGAACTTCCGACACTATCTACTAGGTCATTTATATATATTGTGAAAAACAGTGGTCCCATAACACTCCCCTGTGGTACGTGAGAGTTTACTTTAGTGTCTGTAGATGTCTCTCCATTGAGAACAACATGCTGTGTCTTGTTTGCTAAAAACTCTTCAATCCAGCCACACAACTGGGCTGATATTCCATAGGCTCTTACTTTGTTTATCAGGCAACAGTGCGGAACTGTACCGAATGCCTTCCAGAAGTCAAGGAAAATGGCATCTACCTGGCAGCCTGTATCTGACCAGTCTGAAGTCATGGAAAATGGCATCTACCTGGTAGCCTGTATCTAATATTTTCTGGGTGCCGTGAACAAATAAAGCGAGTTGGGTCTCACATGATCACTGTTTCTGGAATCCATGTTGATTCCTACAGAAGATTCTGGGTTTCCAGAAATGACATGATACCTGAGCAAAAAACATGTTCTAAAATTCTACAACAGGTTGATGTCAGAGATATAGGCCTATAGTTTTGCGCATCTGCTCGACGACCCTTCTTGAAAACTGGAACTACTTGTGCTCTTTTCCAATCATTTGGACCTCATGTTGTGGCAGTTCCTGGATTGAACCGTGACTGAAGTGTATGGAAGAGATACACAACATGGTGTTGGGCAGATGTGTATGCTGTGGATAGAAATTAGTGGTCAGTATTTCTGTATCATACTTCCGTACCGAGGTCTTTGCAGCAGTATTAATTGCAGGTATCTCATGATCAGCATTGACCAAATTATTTGAATAGCCCAAAAGGTCAGGTATAACAGTGTCATTGTACATGCCACCTGTAGCATTTGTGTGTGGTAGCTGAGCAATTCATGTAGCAGAATGACACAAGAATAGGATATATGTTGCTAATGTTGAGGTGTCAAGTAGGAACAGAGTGCATCTCCTTATGCTAGTTGGTAAGATACTTAAACCAAACACCATAGAATTATCATAAACATTTTTTCCTGATTTTGATGACATGTAATGTTGATATAACATGTAACTTCACCTATAATTGGCATTCACGGTACTTTTGGCTTTCAACAAGGTCAAAGAAAGATTTTATTGCTGTAATGAAACATTTTTTGGAAGCAACAGTCTGTCGTAACTAACTAGATTACTTGAACGTTTCCAACTATCTCTTTTCTAGTATTCTCCTCTATTGTAATATTGATTTATCATTTGGAGGTCTGGAGTCAATGGCATCTTTGATATATTGAACAACTTCAATAGTGTCCTTGTATAGAAGACACTTCAGGGGCTGAACTACTAGTCATGAAGATATGCATGATGCCATCCTTTCTGCTTTGTCATCAACTTAGACTAAAGTGCATTTTGGTAACCTGGTGTGTTACTGTTAAGTCAGTCTTTTCGTATTAACAAATGGCAAGATAGAGAAACTTTCTAATCTTCAAAATATTACGTAATAAAATGCCTCTGTCAGTGTACTCGCTCCAATAAGATTTCAACAGATGTGTGTTCAAGGAAACCTACATGCTCTTGCTATTACCTGCTGGATTCAGAAAATGTTTTATTTAATATTTTTACACTATATTATAAGTCACAGCTACAACAAACATTGCAGATTGTTTGACAGCTTTGATGATACTCTGAAGCAACTGACTAGTCTTAACAGTGTAGTAATTTTGATTAACTGGTTGCTTATACAACCCATGATTGTAGCAACATGAACGTTGGAATGTGGATCTAATGTCATGAAGGACAAGACTTCAGATGCATGAAGTAATTTTATTGCAGACCTGAAGATGTCGTACATTGTCTTCTTCTTCTTCTTCTTCTTCTTCTTCATCGTCACCTTGTCGCATGTCACATAGGGTTGGCGTTGGTCTTCTGGTGCCTTCATCTGACTGCTCCTTTGACTCAATTAATTTTGCAGCCCATTTAGAGTCAAAAGTAAGCAGTACTCATCCACGCGAAATGTGTTCCAATTTCATTCTGTATCAAATTTCGTTACTGTGCACAAACAAAAACTGGCACTCCTGTCACTTTTTAAATGTTGTCACATTTCCAGTTGTCTATTACTTTGATTGGCAAAAGTAAGAAATTGAAATTGTGCCTAGCCTCTGAACAGAGAGAGAGAGAGAGAGAGAGAGAGAGAGAGAGAGAGAGAGAGAGAACAAGCACAGGTGCATGCTCGGGTGGGGGGGACTGGACTGAGAGGTTCTATTGATTAAGGGTCATGAGAATTGAGTAGATTGAAGTCCAGGCAGGGGCAAGCTAGAAGGTCTGTGTCTACTACTGAGAACATAAGTAGCCATTTTGTTCAGAATATCAGGAGACAGTTTTGCAAACAGCTCACAGTACATATTTATTTGTTCAGGCATCAGTCTACTTGGAACATTTCCCAGAGGTGGTCTTCACTGGATAGCCTGAAGATATTGTTTTTTTGATGTACCGTAGGCCTTCTAGCATATTTCCATTCCAGTTCTTTCTTTAGATAGGTAAATTTCAGAGATCAGTGTTGAAAACAATGAAGATAGTGTGTAGCCTTAAACCAAACAAATTTCTTTATTGCTTTAAACAATGTAGTAAGAAGCCACTTTTTATGACCTTTTATTTGTACCAACATACATTTCAGAATTTAACCCATCTTCAACTGGTGTAATACATACTTAAATCATCAGTTGGCACATCATTACAGAAATTAACTTCAATTTGGGTGCTGCAGCTGCCCCATTCAAAATAACAAATTTGTTTGTCTATTATATTTCAAGAGCTGTATGTCTACAGTACATTACTCTTTAGATGCACTTACTTTCTGTTCTGCATACTGTTGCTCCTAATTTCTCCACTAAAACTATGGCACAACACATTTTATTTGTATGATGCATAAACACAGGAGCATTGCCATGTTGCCAACTGATAAAAGTGACAATAGATATAATTTTTTGATATAAACAAAGTACACCTTCCTAATAAATACTGAAATTACTGCTGCTGTCTTTTGGCTTATATATTAAATATTTTTGATTTTAAAATTAAACTTAAAAATTGTAGGTAAAATATATGGCCTGCTGAATTGATGTTTTTTAATGAATAAAGACAGGAAAACTGATTGGATGAGATATATGGTATTTTATTCATTATCAGTATTTGGGCTGTGGTTGTATAAGTAAATGATGGAATTTTCATGGAAACATTCTAAATGACCAGAGTTATCCAACAAAATGTCATTTGAGGATGCACATTTGAGAGATTAGATTCAAATTTCGTAGAGTAGGTTCATTCTTTCACCTAAATTGGCCAGGTGAAGTATTAGTAGGTTGTGTGGACGTCTGTAACCTGCTGTCACTCTTCAGTTGCACATAAGGAAAGTGTGGATTTGCTTAACCTTTTCTGAAAAACATTATAGTGACATCCACACAGTTACCTTGAACTGTTCATTGGTAATACCTGTCATGAGCAAGATGGTGTAACAGCTGATTTGTACAGGAAATGACAACAGTGTTTTAGTTTTGATGGTGGGAGAGGTAAAAGTTTTGTTTTAACATAGCATCCTGTACCATAGTAGATGCAAAAACTCAGTTTCTCCACATTAACCCACACTAAAAGATTGAACACAAAGTTTTATCGTTAATATATTACTGCAGACGTGGTCTGCGTATTATCAAAATTTTTTGAATGCTATGTATCGCCATGCAGCGATCTTTTTATTGACGACCAGATGCCTTTGAAATGGGTGCACATAGAAATAGATGTCAGAGTCTGCAAATATCACATTGTTCCAGGTCACATAAGTGAGCAATGAATGATTTAAAAGTATGACTGTAAATTAAAGTGAGGAATCACAGTAATTTGTAGTGCCTGGAAGGATATTTTCCTTTTATGACTCTTGTTAGCACCATCTTTGTACTCCTCAGAATAGCTTTTTTTTTTTTTTTTGGAAATAGCACCATCACAGTCAGGGTTTTCACTTTGTTTCAAACAAATTTCCATATAAATATCTCTTCAGACATTCTTCTAGTCCACTGTTGTCTCCTCTGTTTGATAAAGTTTATGTGTGATAAAGTTCCCACATCTTTTTACCTGCTTATAGGTTACCAAACATTTTTGACATAACTAAATTTACTTTTCAGAAACCAAGAACTTCAATAAATAAGGCAAATCATTTGCTGGCCATTATTTTTGCAGCTCCACTGCACACAGTCTGTACTTCTCTATTATGAGCAATAAGGGCTGTAACTACACTACACTTGCAACCCCTTGTAGTGCTGGCTACAAATTAGTTTGCCAAGCACCACTTGACAACATTGGCCTCATGGTCCATAAGAACAAGGTTACAGGCATGAATTCATTCACATGCTGAAGTTGACAAAGCTTAGCTCAGAAAACTTTAAGATATTATAAAAGCTTTTACAAAAATATTGTTTTGGTTGATGGTACGTGACCCCCTTGACACCTCTTTGGATCTGCTCCATTCAGAACCATCTCTACAGGAAGTTTATTAATGGGGTTTGCAGAACTACATCCCTGTCACAGCCTGTGCCTAACAGGTGGGGAGACATCAGTTACACAGACATCAGTCTGTGATAAGAGTCAAAAATTGAAATGGCAGTATGCTGCAATAGCAGAAACTGAAGAAAGGGTCATCTACTCAACACAGTAATTTGTGAGTGTGTGTCATCAGTACCATAATTCCACATTTTTTTCATAAATGTTTCTCCTTTAAACTAATTTTTCATGCACCATTCCAAAGCAGTCTAGAGTTCACAAGCTCGCTTACTTTTTCTCATATAACAGGTAACCTATTATTCTAACTCTAATTTACATAATTATTACTTTTACTGATAAACCAGTCAGCAAGTATGTTACATACCAGCAGTTTGAAGGGTGTACAGGTCTTGTATTTTGTGCAGACTGCACCTGCTGTAAGCCAAGCAAACTAATACAGCACTCTAAGTCTGTACACTTATAGTCATGATGCCGTGGAGTCCTCTTTTGTAATGTTGTTCTATCTGCTGAAGGATTTTTTTGTGTTTTGAATTAATTTAAGGAATGTAGGTCTGGGTTTAGGGTCTTATTTTGGAAGGTTAGGTAATGGGTTGATAACAAATGTATGGCCTTTTCTGGCCAATACAACATAGATTGTGTCAGATTATGTGAGCTATTCCATGATGGTAGCTGGGAGACAGAATGCCTTGCCCACAATGTCACTGTTTCTACCGTTAATTGGCAATCTGATATCTTGTAAATCCATTCTGATCATGATCCTTGGCTTTCATTGCTTGTAACAATTTACTTCATATTTTCTAAGGAAACAGTGATACTAAACTAAATGAATGCCCATGTTCTGAAAAAAAGGGTGTGGCAACAACACTTCTCTCAATTATTCAGCTGCTTCTGCCTTGCCCAGGAACAGTTACACATAACATAATTGTGTCTTAGTCTGAATCATCCACATGAGGCAAACTTCTAACAATTGAAAATCCAGGATGGAATGTAACAATACCAGAGAAGGAAAGCAGCTACTCACCATATAGCAGAGATGCTAAGTTGTGATATTCACAACAAGACGATTTACACAATTATAGATTTCGGACACTAAGGCCTTTGTCAGCAGTAGACACACACACACACACACACACACACACACACACACACACACACACACACACATGCAAACACAACTTGCATACACGTCTGCAGTCTCAGAGAAGTGAAACCACACTGCGAGGAGCAGCACCGGTGCATGATGGGAGTGGTGACTGGGTGGAGGTAAGGGGAGACTGTGGTGGGGAGGGGGAGGGATAGTATGGTGGGAGTGGCAGACAGTGATGTGTCTCAGTTTAGACAGAGGGCAGGAGAGAAGGTGCAGAGAGGGTGAGGGGCTAAGTAGCATAAAGGAGAGAAATAAAAAGAGTTTAAAAGATTGGGTGTGGCAGTGAAATGATGGCTGTGTAGGAGGCTGAATGGGTGAGGACAGTGACTAATGAAGGTTGAGGCCAGGAGGGTAATGGGAACATAGGATGTATTGCAGGGAAAGTTCCCACCTGCACAGTTAAGAAAAGCTGGTGTTGGTGGGAAGGATCCATATGACACGGGCTGTGAAGCAGTCTTTGAGATGAGGAATATCATGTTTGGCAGCGTGTTCAGCTACAGGGTGGTCCACTTGTTTTTTGGCCACAGTTTGTTGGTGGCCATTCATGTGGGCAGACAGCTTGTTGGTTGACATCCCTACATAGAATGCAGCACAGTGGTTGCAGCTTAGCTTGTAAATCACATGACTGGTTTCACAGGTAGCCCTGCCTTTGAAGGGATAGGTGATGTTAGTGACCGGAGTGGAGTAGGTGGTGGTAGGAGGATGTATGGGACAGGTCTTGCATCTAGGTCTATTAGAGGGGTATGAGCAGCTGAATTATATTCACCACCAGGGTTTCGATTACCTCTTGTTGTTCCCTGAAATGAGAAATACCCTACCCACTATCCTTCCCACCCCTCCTACCATGATATTCCACCACCCACAGACAAAATATACTCGTCCATCCGTACACAGACCCTGCTCCCAATCCCTTACCTCATGGTTCATACCCCTGTAATAGACCTACATGCAAGACCTGTCCCATACATCCTCCTATCACCACCTACTCCAGTGCGGTCACTAACATCACCTATCCCATCAAAGGCAGGGCTACCTGTGAAGCCAGTCATGTGATTTACAAGCTAAGCTGCAACCCCTGTGCTGCATTATATATAGGCATGACAACCAACAAGCTGTCTGTCAACATGAATGGCCACCGAAAAACTGTGGCCATAAAACAAGTAGACCACCCTGTTGCTGAACACTCTTCCAAACAAGATATATCTCATCTCAATGACTGCTTCACAGCCTGTGTCATATGGTTCCTTCCCACCAACACCAGCTTTTCTGAATTGTGTGGTTGGTAACTTTCTCTGCAATACAACCTATGTTCCCGTAACCCTCCTGGCCTCAACCTTCATTAGTCACTGTCCTTACCCAACCAGTCCCCTCCCTGTTCCCATTCCAGCACCACACAGCTGTCATTTTACCTCCACACCCATTCTTTTAATTTCTTTTTATTTCTCTCCTTTGTGCTACTTAGCCTCTCCCCCTATCTGCACCTTCTCTCCTGTCCTCCATCTAAACTGCAACACATCAGTGTCCGCCACCGCCATGATAATATCCCACACCCTCCCTGCCCCAGCCTCCTCCTTACTCCCACCCAGTCACCACTCCCATCATGCACTGGTGCTGCTCCTCGCAGTGTGGTTTCAGTTCTCTGAGACTGCAGACATGTGTCGAAGTTGTGTGTGTGTGTGTGTGTGTGTGTGTGTGTGTGTGTGTGTGTGTGTGTGTGTGTGTGTGTGTGTGTGTGTGTGTGTGTGTGTGTCTACTGCTGACAAAAGCCTTAATGGCTGAAAGCTACAATTGTGTGAATCTTTTTGTTGTGCCTATCGCAACTCAGCATCTCTGCTATATGGTGAGTGGCAACTTTACTTCCCTGGATTTGTTACATAAGGCAAACTGTGGGACTCCCCCACAATGTGGTAACTCTTCTGCTGACATCATCACATAGGTCTCCTTTCCTTCCTATATTAGCAGCACTTCTTGTGTCTTTACCCATACCAATTTTCACATAGATTTTTACTTCTCTGCAAAGGATGTACAATGAAGTATTGGAGGTGTGCATCTACACTCACTTTTGTGAATCACAACAAGTATGGAATGAACACAGATGAAGCAAGATTACATCAGTTCACAAGTGGTGGAATAACGAAAATCTTCATTCTGTAAACTCACCTATGTGCTGCAAATCAACTGTTCAGCCATGCTGTAGTTTTTGTGGCTAGGAACTGTTATGGTAGTAACAGCTCAGGACCTAATCATCAGTTATTTGCATGGTGAACTGCTTTTTGTAACATTGCTACTTCACTCAAAGTGTTCCCCAACAAGTGTAGTAACCTAGTTATAATCATTCTTTCATCCAAGAAATTTAGTAAAGTCTGCACCCAATCCAATTTGTTATTCACTATGCCACAATCATCCGCAAGGGTGAAGTGAAGGGCTGGATGGAACGGGGGTGGGAGGCAATGCTACTGCCCTCAAGGAATTTGAGGGTACAGATCTTTGCAATACAGCTGAGCTGTGTAACATACAGTAAAAAGAATTCAAAACATCTCAGTAAAGAGAAACACAGCAAAAAAATTGCATTCCTTGTTATAGGAAATTCTTTGCTACAAAACACTGTTGTGCCAAATTCCACAATAGATGTTTGTCCAGAAATCAAGACCCACCAGTTGAAGAAATGCTTTAGCAAAATATATGGCCCACAGGATTGCTCAGCAGAAGCATCTCGAAATAACTACAAAGTTTTCATACACATAGGTATAAATTCCCGTAGAACTATCTACTTCAATTTATTTAAAAGAGAAACTACCTCTGAAAGCAGAACCCAGAATCTCACCACTCAATGGTGCAAGTTGATGAATCTGCAGCCTACATGGCCACAGAACCATTTTAATATCTGGTACAGAGATGAGTGGAGGCTCTGAATCAAAGGACCTCAGTCAGTTCTGTCAATAATGTTGCAGATGGTGAGCTCCACCTTCATCTCCCAAGCAAGACTGCAGTCTTTAAGGCTTCAGTTAGCCATCTGAAACCAGAAAGAATCTCTTCTGGTCCAAAGTAACACACATCCTTAGTTCCAACATGATCCAGCCCCCTCAATTGGCTGCACCCTGTGCTCTTCTTGCCATCTGGGAACAACCTTCCCACATCTGGATTGACTTCTCCTGGTATGCACTCAATGAGTACACTAGATAGCTTCCCCTCTTTGGTATCCATATCCAGAAAGGGCCCCATTGTGTGCCTAACACTGGTGCTTGCAACTGCATGTTATCCCACCCCCTGTGAAAGCCGTGACCTTGCAGGCCAAGAGGCTACCTATGGAGTACGGTGACTGCATCTGACTCAGGGTCTCTGACAAACAAGTTTTGAGTGATGTCTGCAGTTGACAGACATACTGTACAGGCACTGTGATCAACCCCTGGGACAGTCTTTTGCTACTCGCATCAACTCAGAACCACCTCCTACCCAACCACAAGTGAGAGGTCAACCTCAGTGTGGGCAGCACCCAGGGCAGCCACAGTTGTGAACCAATTGGGGGGGACAGATGTCACGTGCTGGACATCCACAGATCCCCATGTATGACCCTCCCCCCCCCCCCCCCATAGTAAGCCCATTTGCAACAGCCGCAAGCTGTGTCACTGAAGTCAAGACTCCTGCAGCTGTGAGTAAAGAGTCATCAACTCAGCTGGAATCTGAACACACAGCAGTCAAAGTTCCTATCCACACTATGGATGGTGGTGATACAATCTAGTTAAATATCTTTTGTGTATATGTTACATGCAGTTCCATGTTTCATTAACTGTCTAAAGAGTGTAGGGGAAATTCAGAATTAGTCACATCTAAAGAGGAGCTGGGTAAACTCGCGGGACAAAACAGTGTACTTTGGTGCACTGCTGCAGTTATGAAACGGGCCACTCAACATGATACATGTTGATTAAATATCTAGGCATAATGTTGCAAAGCAATATGAAATGGAATTAACACAGGTATGTTAGTAAAGAAGGCAACTTTTTGATTTGGATTTATTTGAAGAATTGTAGGAAACTAGTTCATCTGTAAAAGAGACCGAATATACAGTACTTCACATCATGAATGGTTTTCTGTGGAAATCCTAGACTGTTGCCATGTTTTTTGAGGTGGAAAAAGCCTATGACACCTGCTGTAGAACTGGTATCCTCTGTACCCTCTACACGTGTGGTTTCTATGGCCACTTGCCCCATTTCCTTCAGGAATTTTTAAACTTGTACTTGTACTTGTGGGCTCTGCCTTGATGGACACCTTTATCCTTGAAAATGGTATGTCTCATGGCTCCATCCTGTGCATCGTCCTCTTTGCTATCAGCATTAATCCTGTAATGGTCTGTCTCCCGCGAGTCATCACTGGCATCCTTTTCATTATCGATTTTGCCATCTACTGCAGTTCTGCATGGACTTGTCTCATTGAGTGGTTTTAGTGTTGTTTCAATTGTCTTTACTCATAGAGTGTTGACAGTGGCTTTCGTGTTTCCACAGACAAAACCATTTGTATGAATTTCTGGTGTTGCAGTTGGTTTCTTCCACTGTCCTTAAGTCTTGGATCTGTTGCTCTTCTGTATGTTAATACTATGGAATTTCTTGGGCTCATGCTTGATAATAATCTCTCTTGGTCCTCCTACATGTCTTAAGTGGCAGCCCACTGTATTTGATCCCCCACTGTCCTATGTGTCGTCAATGGTAATTCCTGGGATGCAGATCCAACCACCCTCCTCAATTTGTACCGGTCCCTTATCCATTCAAAACTAGACTACGGGTGTTTCATTTATGCATCTGTACATCTGTCTCTCTTATGCCATCTCTATGTTATCCACCATCATGGCATGCATTTGGCCACCACTCAGGGGCTCAGCATTTGTGTGCTGAGTACGGGCTTGGTGATCTCAAGTTCCTTAGCTGGAGACTAGTAAGTACCACAAGCCTTCTATCACCACAGCTGTGGGCATGCTTCTGCAACCACCATGTGGTGCAGTGGCGGAGTGGTGGAATGTTATGTGTTTTGGAGAATGGGGGTCATGGCTTCACCACCTGGACCATGAGCAAAGTTCATACCTCTATAAAAAAAAAAAAAACCTAACCCTCAAAATGTGTTACATCCTGATGAGGTGAGTGGCTGTTGAGGTAAAACTAGCAGGCAACCTCTGGGACACCTGCTGCAGCCCAGTTGTATAAGGATTGCTCTAGCATGCAGGCCACTGCCTGTGTCAACAGTTGTTTCCCTAGCATCCCTATGGAATGGTCCCATCAAACTATTACTTCTGACAGGGTAGGTGTACTGTCAGGTAATAAATACACCCACTCATCAAAAGAGCTCAGTTGGTCAGTCTTCCAAAAAGAAGTCTCATTATCACGTTAAGAGGGCATTAGTGTGCCATAACACTTCCACTGTAATCAAGCGAGCAGGAGGAACCTTTGAGAAGGTCTCCCATTTCTACATTCATAAGGCATTGGAAGGTATTGCTGGGTTCCAAAAAATGTCAAACAACTTTATAATGAAACAACTTCTAGTTGAAACTGCTATTTGGAACCAAGTATCTAAGCTTCTGGGATGTAAGGCCTTACCTGACTACCCAGTCAAGTCTGAGTTACATAACACCCCTAACTTTAGTAGGGGTGTGGTAACCTCCTCTAATATTTTGGAAGTGGAACCCACAGAGTTACATGATGAATGGAAAAATATGGGCATCACAGAAGTGCAGAACTGTAAGAAGAGAGTCAATGGAAAAATCAGCAACATCTGTTCTAATGTTTAATACTCCAGAATTAGCAGAACATTCCTTGCAGGCTATATCTGTCTTAAGGTTCACCCATTTGTTTCTGACGCAATGTAATTCTACAAATGTCAATAATTTGGCCATACCACTATGGGATGTTATGAGCAATTGTGGAGGCTCAGCTCATGAATCAGGCAATTCTTGTACACTTCCTCTGAAATGTCTAAACTTCCACAGGGGTCACCCAGTGTGGAGTAGAACGTATGAGGTTTACAACAAGGAAAGGAAAATTCAGGAATTGAAAGTCAAGAGACGCATACTCTATGGTGAAGCTAAAAGAGCTTTCAAAGCTACACAACCTCTGGGTCTTTGCTACATCTGTTAATTCAGCCCTTAAGATGCCAGTCACTAAGTGTGATGCCTTCACACTTACTCAGACCATAGGTTCAAGTATGAGTACATGCATTTGTGGGTGTACCTGTGGGGGAAATTCTCCACTTGAAACTGAAGTTGTTCGAAAGCATCAGCAATGGGCTTGCCACCTAAGCCACATACTACTACCCACCATAAGAAGCCAACTAAGCCATCCCCGCAACCCAGGCAACCACCTTCTACCATCAGTAAATAAAAATGTCCTTTGAGAAGTTGTTCCATATCCAAGAAAGTGTAGTTACACCTTCGGATCAGCAAGCTCCCCTCCTCTCTGATGGGGACTATGCTGTGGAGGATATGGACTTCCAGTCAGAGGAACCAGAGAGCCGGGAACCTGCTAAAGTTCCCCCGGACCTCCAAAATAAATCAATACCTCTGATGGAGAAAGAAAAGGACTACCATCCCTAAACAATGGCTTCCACAGGCACTTCTGTGTTGCAGTGGAATTTAATGGATATCATTCTTGAGTACAATATTATAGAAATGCAGAGAATGTAGATGACAATGAAATAGGAGATATGATACTGCGTGAAGAGTTTGACAGGACGCTGAAAGACATAAGTCAAAACAAGGCCCCGGGAGTAAACAACATCCCATTAGAACTACTGATAGCCTTGGGAGAGCCAGTCATGACAAAATTGTACCATCTGGTGAGCAAGATGTATGAGACAGGCAAAATTCCCTCAGACTTCAAGAAGAATATAATAATTCCAATCCCAAAGAAAGCAGGTGTTGACAGATGTGAAAATTACCGAACTATCAGTTTAGTAAGTCACAGCTGCAAAATATAACACGAATTCTTTACAGATGAATGAAAAAACTGGTAGAAGCTGACCTCAGGGAAGATCTGTTTGGATTCCGTAAAAATATTGTAACACGTGAGGCAATACTGACTCTATGACTTATCTTAGAAGATAGACTAAGGAAAGTCAAACCTACATTTCTAGCATTTGTAGACTTAGAGAAAGCTTTTGACAATGTTGACTGGAATACTCTCTTTCAAATTCTGAAGGTGGCAGGGGTTAAATACAGGGAGCGAAGGCTATTTACGCTTTGTACAGAAACCAGATGGCAGTTATAAGAGTCGAGGGACATGAAACGGAAGCAGTGGTTGGGAAGGGAGTGAGACAGGGTTGTAGCCTATCCCCGATGTTATTCAATCTGTATATTTAGCAAGCAGTAAACAAAAGAAAATTTGGAGTAGGAATTAAAATCCATGGAGAAGAAATAAAAACTTTGCTGTCTCAGACAGAATTACAATGTCATCAGCAAACCTCACAGGACTTGGAAGAGCAGTTGAATGGAATGGAAAGTGTCTTGAAAGGAGAATATAAGATTAACATCAACAAAAGCAAAATGAGGATAATGGAATGTAGTCAAATTAAGTCAGGTGATGCTGAGGGAATTAGATTAGGAAATGAGACACTTAAAGTAGTAAAGGAGTTTTGCTATTTGGGGAGCAAAATAACTGATGATGGTCAAAGTAGAGACGATATAAAATGTAGACTGGCAACGGCAAGGAAAGTGTTTCTGAAGAGAAATTTGTTAACATCAAGTATAGATTTAAGTGTCAGGAAGCATTTCTGAAAGTATTTGTATGGAGTGCAGTCATGTATGGAAGTAAAACATGGACAATAAATAGTTTGGACAAGAAGAGAATAGAAGCTTTTGAAATGTGGTGCTACAGAAGAATGCTGAAGATTAGATGGGTAGATCACATAAGTAATGAGGAGGTGTTGAATAGAATTGGGGAGAAGAGGAGTCTGTGGCACAAATTGTCTAGAAGAAGGTATCAGTTGGTAGGACATGTTCTGAGGCATCAAGGGATCACCAATTTAGTATTGGAGGGCAGCGTGGAGGGTAAAAATCGTAGAGGGAGAAAATTGTCGAGGGAGACCAAGAGATGAATACACTAAGCAGATTCAGAAGGATGTTGGTTGCAATAGGTACTGGGAGATGAAGAAGCTTGCACAGGATAGAGTAGCATGGAGAGCTGCATCAAACCAGCCTCAGGACTGAAGACCACAACAACAACAACAACAACAACAACAACATTGCTCAGATTTGTCAGAATTACAGCCCCTGCTTCAGGAGAAACTGTTCTGCATCTGCTTACTAGAAACGCATCTTAAAGTCACCGACACACCTGTATTACAGGGTTACCACTCATACATTAAGGATAATACTACTGGAGACAGGGCTAAAGGTGGGGTCGCTTTTTCATTGAGATCAGATGCTGCTCCTCTCCTGTCCCCCTTACCATGATCATGCAAGTAATTGTCATGGAAGTTGTTGCACCCTTTCATATCACAGTGTGTTCTCTATACCTTCCACTGAATGATGCATTGGATGCAAAGGCAGCAGTAGAACTCTTCCAGGCACTCCCAATCTCTTTCCTCCTTGTGGGAGACCTCAATGCACACAATGTGCTATGGCCCTTGGCTCCTAATTGCTCCATGGTATGGATGATAGAGCAACCCGTCCATTCTGAGAACAACTGCCTTCTGAATGCAAGTCAGGTGACACACTTTCCCACAGGTATAGGGTCTCTTTCAGCGATTGATCTTGTTTTTTGTTCCCCAGCTATTGCAGACTCAGTTCAGTGGGAAGTGGCTACAGATTTACATTCTAGTGACCACTTCCCAGTGTGGATCTGCCAGCCAACTAGGATTTTGGCTGACAGGAGACCACGTAGATGGATGCTACAAAGGGCAAATTGGTTGCTGTGCAGTCAACACGTTATTTCTGAACGAAAGTATTGTGTACAGGATATGGTGACTGATATCACTTCTGAGATATAATGTGCTGCCACAGAGTCCATTCCTGGGTCTAGTAACCATCTCAGACAGTGGCCTCTAACCTGGTGTAATGACGACTGTCGATTGGCAGTTGGGCCAGACAAATAGCTCTGTGGAACTTCAAACACTGTCCAACTACAGAAAACCTTCATGTCTTCAGATCTGCATGAGTACATGCCACGTGAATGACAAAAGAACAGAAGAGATTCCTGGAGGGAATTCACGACTCCCATTAATCAGTCCACTTCCACTGCACAAATTTGGGAATCAGTATTGCGGATTTCATCAAGGGTAGTACACGTCCCCTTATGGCCTTGTTAAGAAATGGCGTCTTTGTGGACACACCAGAAGACATAGTAAACAATTGTTCAGCTGAAACCTAAACTGTTACTATGTTATCCAGACAAGCTTCTGCTTTTCGAGTATTCTGGAGGGCTGCAGAGATGAGGAAGCTCAGTTTCTTCTTGCATAATGAAGAAATCTACAACATACAGTTCTCCATGTTGGAAGTGAATCAGCTTTGTCTGCAGACAGAGACACTCCTCCAAGACCTGACGAGATCCATTATGCCATGTTTCATCATCTGTGCCCTGAAGTGAAAGGAGAGCTTCTCTCTTGTTTCAATCAGATCTGCTTTGATGGACAGTATAACACGACTTGGAAGGAGGCAATATTAATTCCTTTCTGGAAACCAGGCAAGGACTGTAGCGTCCTAATGAGTCACCAGAGTGTACCCCTTATCACTCCGAATTCGGCGCCAGGTGCTGAAAAACTCAGTGTCACCTCCGTCATCACATTTAGTTCAGTGGTCCGATGAAACGTTGAATGGCTGTTCAGGAATTGGCTCCATGCAACCAAGCAAAGGATGGAATGCATTGCCGCCTTGGTATCTACAGAGGCCCAAAATGATTTTTGGCTTTACGCAGTACAAGAAAACTTGGACTCCAGATTATGTTTTTATAACTTTGTTTTTGTCCATTTTAAGTATGTACCACAGTTTAATCATAGATTATGCAAATGTATCCCAGCAAGGGAATGTCCTCGGTTGTTCTGCTGTTTTCCCTGATAGGTTTTTAAAGTGTGTCTTTTGGAATAATTTACAAATTATAAATTGGAATTATATGGCATATTGATATCACTGGAGAGGGTTCACAGCCATCATCATACAAGTTTTCTTGTCTGTCCTGACTCATTTAGTGCACTGCAAGCATTTTACCAAATGTATCCAGTCGACCAGCTCTTCAGCACATCCACGACTCCTTGCAGTGGCTCCAACACTGTGATAAGGAGGTAGCCCTTTGCTGGATACCTGGCCACATCGTGATACAGGGCAACAACATGGCCAACAAAGTCACCAAGGAAGCATGTTGGGATTGTGCTGTCCATCAATGTCCCACCTGTTGCATGCCACCGTCCCATTTTCTGACAGTTGCATCGTGCATCAGTGGGAGACTGAACTGTTGAATGTGACAGAAAACCAACTGCGGTCTCTCCAATCAACCTCAATGGCATGGCAGACTTCATGTCAGCCTCACTGCTGGAAGGAGGGTCTACTTACCGGCACATCGGACATAGCCCTCTAGCACATGGCTGCCCCCTCCAGTGGGAGGATCCACCACTCTGTGAGGTTTGTGGGATGCCACTGTCAGTTCAGCATATTGTGGCACTTGTGTCCTATATACTGATATTAGGGTAGTCCGCAGTCTCAATGGAGAACTGCCCAGCATCCTCGCACATACTGCCTCCAGTGTTACAAGGGTGGGCAAGGGGGGGAGGGGGGGGGGAAGACTTTAATGCATTATAAACTTCTCAGCATGTCGAAATAGTCTTTTCTGGTTTTTATCATGTTGAGCTTCTCCGTGTGTTTGTTTATATTCAGATTTTCAGTTCGCACTCAGCGTCAGAATGTTGGTGTACGAATGATTTGGGTGTTAACAAAAGACACTGACACATGTAACTGCTATTTATTGGTAGTTTCTTCCTACAATGTGTATTATCTGGGTGTGTACAGGGTGCCTACAGCAGCAGCTGAAGTAGCTCACAAGGCACATTGGATAGGTTGATGACCGGTGGCACAGTGTGCTGGAAGGAGAATGCTTCATCCAACATACATTTTTTTTTGCTCCCAGGGCAGTTTAGTTCTTTCACTTTATCTTTGTGGTTTCTGTAGCCTCACTTCTGCTTTATTCAGAACTTCAGTCTGCATACAGTTTACTCTGTCCGTATTATGTTATCAGTAGATTGCACATTTCATTCAGTATGTTGTGTAACTCTTTCTCACTTCTTCTGAGAATAGCGATGCCAGCAGTGTATCTTACCATTGATAACCTTCCATCCTGAATCTTAGGCCCAATTACAAACCTCTCTAAGCTCCATCACAGATTTTTCAGTGCACAGATTGAACAGCATGGAAGAAAGCTCACATCCTTGTCTTTAGAGGAGGCCACATGACACTTGAACTTAGTGTGTTTTTATATTTGTTACATGAAGTTTGAATCTCAAATTCAGTTGGCAAAAGCAGTTCAATGCAACTCTCAAAACGTCTGGAGACAATAAAGTTTGAAGTTCTCTGAGCTCCTTTAATAAGTTGAAGTGAGGTCACTTCTTTTTGACAGGTCATGTGACTGTGTAGTAGAATGCTTGCTTACCCTGTGTTTGGCACAAGTTCAATCCCTAGCTCTGCTCAAATTTTAGACAAATTTGCATATTTATTGGATATCCCATGGAGCATAAAATACGTGAGGATGAAAACGAATTTAATTTTTAATGCTTTTCTTTAATTTAAGGAATCTTTTACAACATATCAGTAATTCTTTTATAAAAGATCAGTAATTTCAAAAGTATATTTGCAATGAAATATTTTGTGTGTGATATGTAATTATAATTTGGAGGTGTGCATTTTTGATAAAAATAGCAACTCGATATAATACCTTGCAGATACCTGCTGATTTTTATATTTAAATGGCTTAGTGATTCAAAGTAAATGGAAAAAAGGGAAACAATGAAAAAAATAATGCCTGAAATGAGATGCAAACCAATAATTACCAGCCTTGCACACTGAATTTTTTTCTATTTTCGTGTATTTTAAGTTTACGGAACTGCTAGTAGCACAGGAACCTTTATTTAAAAATTTGCAACCGGTGGGATTTGAACCTGCAACACCTACATGGTACATGAGCATCCTACTGCATGACCTGTTGAGAGAAAGGGACCTCACTATACATATTAAAGGCAGTCAGAAAACTTGAAAGTAGATTTTCTTGAGAATTATTGAGAAGTGCATTGAATTATTTTGGGAAATTAATAATGGATTTCAGGACATCACTTATATTAAACATAAAAAAATTGCAAAAACTCATTCACCACACTGTTCCCTTGTTAGACCATTTTAATTGGAGCACTTCATTCTTGGTGTTCCATTCTTACTGTTTCTTCTGGGTTGTTGTACATGTTGCCTCCATATGCTAATTGTATGGCATGTTATGACCAATGAGGGGCTTCATCTGGATGTCACATATCTGGGGAACTTGCGTGCATGTGTGTCTGTATTGGGGAAGCATGATGTGTCATTCTGAGAATGAGAGGTCCACTTCTCTCCTCTCTGCTGGCCAAAGGAAGATGTTCATGAGTTAAGGTAGTTGGCAAGCAGCAAGCACCGCACTTTCAGGAGGTGTTTCACACTCTGTGTAGATCGGAGTGGTACTGATCCTGTGCTGCCGGAGAGGCAATTCACGAATGGGCAGTTCTACATGATGTGTCGAGTACTTCTGCTCTGTGGTGCTATGGATGAAGGGCATGGAGAAAATTTGACTGCAGTGACATCCACAAAATGCATGCCATGATACAATAGATGTATATTCTCTTGTCTGACTGGAATAGATGCAGATATTGTCCATCTGTCATCTAAAATTGTATGTTACAAGCAATACATCTTGGTGTCTTACTACAGTGGACACACTGAGCAGCAGAAATCTATTTCAGCATGTTTTGGCACAAAAGGAAAAGTAGTGAGCTCAGAAGAGCTGATCCACACAGATAAGCAGAACCTTTTCAGCACATGAAATGTGGCGACTAATATACATACTGCAATTACTTTGAAGAATTAACCTATGAAAATTCTACTGATTGACTAACTGATTTTTACCTATCAGCACCTATCACCAAGAAACTTCTTCTTCTTTTCCTTCAGCTTTTGTCCCGCATGCCTGTGGGATCTGCTACATAGGTCCATTGTCTGCATTTTGCTCTATCACGGGCTGTAATCTGGGTGGATGTTCATGTATTTAAGGTCTTTATGAATCGTATCAGCTCAATGTTGCTTAGGTCATCCTTTGAGTCTTCTACCGATGACTTCAAGTGTCTAACTCACTCTGGCAATAGAGTCATCACTGGCCTGTAAAAGCTACCCAAACCATTGAAGATGACTCTAACGCATCTTGTCTTGGATCAGTGCAACACCAAACTGTTTCCTAATGCTGTTATTGGAAACATGATCTAACTTAGTGTGGCCCGCTGTCCACCTTAGCATTTTTGTTTCCATTACACTGAGGTGGCGTTCTGTCTCAACTGTAGTTGGGCAGCACTCACAACCATAAAACGCAACTTGTCAAATGACAGATAATTTAAAATCAAAAATCTATTGCACTTTCATCCTGTGGTTGAAAGTGACTCTGGTTGTTGTTTGCCATTTCATCCAGGCTTCCAGATTTGTGGAGTTGACCTCTTCAGTGAGGTGGTCATCAACAGGGATCGTGAAACCAAGGTACTTAAACTTACTCACACGAGTCAGATATTCACCATTAATCAAGATGGTTCCCATTTCATGTCCATCTGATATCATGCACTTGGTTTTCTTCAAATTAATTCACAAACTGTGTTGCACCACCTGGTCACTCCATTTTTGAGTCTGGCTCTGCAGATCAAGCTTCTTTTCTGCTGCCAGTATCACATCGTCAGCATAAAGAAGGGTCCATGATAATGGCAGGTGCAGGTCAGCTGTCACAGTGTCCTATCACTGGGAAACATTTCTCATAAATACGTTACAATGTGCATCTGGAGGAGAATATTCAACTCAGTTATTAATTACTTACATATTGCCATCACAAAGGCTCTCCTTTAAGGCTAAAGTCATTAGTAGTATGATACATCAAGATGTGTGAATTTCTGTACATAATAGTCTATGTTTTCTCTAATAATTCTCTAATTCTTCACTATCAAAATACTATTTAATTCAATAAAACTTAACAATAGCTACAAATGTGAGCAGATAGAAAGAAAGAAATATAGACAAAAATAATCAAACATAAACAAAAAGTAATACTCTATTAAGTAGCTTCTTAAATAAATTTCTCAAGGTACTTTCCATTTGTGCTACCTGTGTACATCTTTGAGTTTTGCCTACACTGAGTGGAAAAAATGACTACAATTAAGTCATTTGTAAATAACTGTCCTGTTGTTACCTCATTTCGCAGCAGCATTGTTGCCATTGTTGTTACAAACAATAACTGACGTATTCCAGAATAAAATTTTCACTCCACAGTGGAATGTATGCTAATATGAAACTTCCTGGCAGATTTGACCTGTGTGCCAGACTGAGACTTGAACTTGGGGCCTTTGACTTCCTAATATGCCAGAAAGCTTTATATCAGCACACACACTGCTGTAGAGTGAAATTTTCATTCTGGAAACATCCCCCAGGCTGTGGCTAAGCCATGTCTCCACAGTGTCCTTTCTTCCAGCAGTGCTAGTTCTGCAAGGTCTGCAGGAGAGTTTCTGTGAAGTTTGGAAGGTAGGAGGCAAGGTACTGGCAGAATTAAAGCTGTTCGGGTGGGTCGTGTGTCATGCCTGGGTAGCTCAGTTGGTAGAGCACTTGCCCGCAAAAGGCAAAGGTTCTGAGTTCAGGTCTCAGCCCGCCACAGTTTTAATATGATATGAAGATTCAACTAAAGTGTTTATATTAAGACTGATTTGCAGCTGAATATGATATCATTTATGGACATTAGAAAATATTTCACTCATCATGCAGTGTGTGTGTGTGTGTGTGTGTGTGTGTGTGTGTGTGTGTGTGTGTGTGTGTGTGTGTGTGTGTGTGTGTGCTTTCGAGCACTACTGCCATCCTTTCATAGTACCTCCTTATTCACGTATTGTCTCTCATCCATCTCCTCTATTCTGCAGTTCTTACTAGCAACCATATTTATATATGCAGTAACTTCTCAGAACTCATTTAGTTCATTACTAAAAATAATGTCTGTGAAGGAAAATGTAAGAATGTGGTGCATGCCCCCAGCAGCAGGCATGCCCTTCCACGACCTACACAACATCCAGGCACAGCTGGAAGCAGCAGCCACAGATGGTGACAGCAGTGTAGACCTGAATGGTAACATCACCAACGGCATACCCAGGTATATAGGAGTGGTTCCAGGAGAGCATCCCACAGACAATAGATGCGATGGCCTCCAGGAACCTTGGTGAGGGTGTGGGATGGTGCTGACAGAGTGCGAAAAATTTCTATTCCTTGTCGTGCCTACCATCTCCCCTGAAAATCAGAATGTCACTGGTGGTGCATTAGGATATGGAATAAGTGTGTGTGTGTGTGTGTGTGTGTGTGTGTGTGTGTGTGTGTGTGTGTGAATGATTTAGTATACACACACACACACACACACACACACACACACAAACACACACACACACACACACACACACACACACACACACACACACAGAGAGAGAGAGAGAGAGAGAGAGAGAGAGAGAGAGAGAGTTGCTACTCATGGGTACTCTGTTCCCACAACATATAATATGAATAATGCCAGATATAATTTGTAACCTTGGAATATATAGTATTCGCATTTGTACTTATGCTCTGCTCCGTCACATACAAGTACAGTGCCGATGGGTCAGTACCTAACTGCTCACACCCTACTGTCTTCCATTAAGAGTTGTAGATGACTTGTGCAGTTATCATACGGGACACACTTCAAAATTCACACATGGGATTTCACCCCTGCAACTGTCACTGTTCGTCCTCTCCTGAATACACTTCTCATCTTCCTTGTCTGGTGTCGATCACAACTGTTTGTAGCCTTTCCACGAGATGCCAAACTGTAACTCTGTGATTTGTGATTTGTGTGCCAATAACAAGAAAATGATGAATTAATCAATAATAAAAAACAATAGTATCATAAAGGGAATCAAACTGGGTTTTTAGGACTAATTATTTCATGTTCCATTGATTTGTATCTGCATTTTGCAAAAGCTTGATGATTACTCTTTTGATATCATCACATTATTTTCGACAGAACTGTTCTAGTTTCCCATGTCACCATTTACAATTTATTCTAAAAAGGTTTGAATTTTAGATAAATCCTTCCAATTGCAATATATTTGAAAGTAAGAATATGACCCTGTTCAGAAAATTTCAGGCTGCAACTTTATCAACACAGATTTTAAAAATGTGATCGAATAAAAATGGGATGCTTGAAATCATATCTTCATTAATAACTTTTGAACCATTTAAATTTATGAGATATTTTTTTTCTGAAGCAAGAACAGCAGGTCTCTCAAACTGACAAGGTTGTTGGATATTAGGCTTCAATTCTGACCAGTCTATTTTTGGTTAGCAGTAAATTTGATATTGGATTGGGCTGTTTTGTTTAAGGGGAAAAAACAACTGGGGCCATACACGCCCAAGTCAAAACCATAGAACCTGAAGACAGAGAGGAGTCAAAAAATGAATACACATCAATCCCAATCAATGTAAGAGAAGTCAGCTAAAAATAGGGACTTGGAGAAAGGTCTATAAAGTACACCAAAGAGAAACAGAGGTCAAGAACTAAAAATTAAATGGCCTTCACCATAAAAACTAAAATGAGGTCGACAACTCGCCAGTAACTCAGATGGCAAACCCAAGTGGAAATGTAAACAGTTAAAAAAATGCGAATTCCATCAGGAAATGGCAGACACTTAAAACTTGGGTGCAACAACTGCAATAGATGGCAAAATTGTCAAGAAAAAGGAATATGGAGGTGCCCAACAGGATACAGGCCATTATAGGGTTAATGGTGATGGCAAAGAGGATGACACTCGTGATACAACACTGAGGCACACCAGTTTCCTGGATAAAGGTGTCTGACAAGGCAGAACCCACACGCACCTTGAAAACTTTGTCTTTTAAAAATTCCTGAAGGAGATGGGGCAGGGGGCCACTGGAGCCCCATGTGTAAAGAGTTCAGAGGATACCAGTTCTCCGGTAGTTGTTGTAGGCATTCTCCAAATCAAAAAAATATGGCAACAGTCGGGTACTTCCACAGAAAACCATTCATGGCATGGGTGGACAAAGTAAGTAGATGGTCAACTGCAGAACGGCATGCTCAAAGTCCACACTGTGCAGTCATTAGAATGTATGATTCATGCTCAGCTGGTATGCTGGCTTGAATCTCGCAAATTACTACCATGGGGCAGTAGTTGGAAGGATGGTTTTTGTCTTTACTGGCCTTAGGTATGAGTATGACAGTGGCTTCACACCAACGTCTGGGAAATGTGCCCTCTGCCAGATGTGGTTGTACGTTTGAAGGAAAAAGTACTTGCCCACAACAGAAAGGTTTTGCAACATCTGCAATGTCTGGCCCTGCGGAGGAGGATTGGAATGAACTGAGAGCATGATCCCCCATAGTAAAGGCAACATTGTGGCACTCACGAGTCTGAGAAGAGAGAGGTATTGCCAGGCCGCTGTTTCTTCTGGGTTGTTGTACATGTTGCCTCCATATGCTAATTGTATGGCATGTTATGACCAATGAGGGGCTTCATCTGGATGTCACATATCTGGGGAACTTGCGTGCATGTGTGTCTGTATTGGGGAAGCATGATGTGTCATTCTGAGAATGAGAGGTCCACTTCTCTCCTCTCTGCTGGCCAAAGGAAGATGTTCATGAGTTAAGGTAGTTGGCAAGCAGCAAGCACCGCACTTTCAGGAGGTGTTTCACACTCTGTGTAGATCGGAGTGGTACTGATCCTGTGCTGCCGGAGAGGCAATTCACGAATGGGCAGTTCTACATGATGTGTCGAGTACTTCTGCTCTGTGGTGCTATGGATGAAGGGCATGGAGAAAATTTGACTGCAGTGACATCCACAAAATGCATGCCATGATACAATAGATGTATATTCTCTTGTCTGACTGGAATAGATGCAGATATTGTCCATCTGTCATCTAAAATTGTATGTTACAAGCAATACATCTTGGTGTCTTACTACAGTGGACACACTGAGCAGCAGAAATCTATTTCAGCATGTTTTGGCACAAAAGGAAAAGTAGTGAGCTCAGAAGAGCTGATCCACACAGATAAGCAGAACCTTTTCAGCACATGAAATGTGGCGACTAATATACATACTGCAATTACTTTGAAGAATTAACCTATGAAAATTCTACTGATTGACTAACTGATTTTTACCTATCAGCACCTATCACCAAGAAACTTCTTCTTCTTTTCCTTCAGCTTTTGTCCCGCATGCCTGTGGGATCTGCTACATAGGTCCATTGTCTGCATTTTGCTCTATCACGGGCTGTAATCTGGGTGGATGTTCATGTATTTAAGGTCTTTATGAATCGTATCAGCTCAATGTTGCTTAGGTCATCCTTTGAGTCTTCTACCGATGACTTCAAGTGTCTAACTCACTCTGGCAATAGAGTCATCACTGGCCTGTAAAAGCTACCCAAACCATTGAAGATGACTCTAACGCATCTTGTCTTGGATCAGTGCAACACCAAACTGTTTCCTAATGCTGTTATTGGAAACATGATCTAACTTAGTGTGGCCCGCTGTCCACCTTAGCATTTTTGTTTCCATTACACTGAGGTGGCGTTCTGTCTCAACTGTAGTTGGGCAGCACTCACAACCATAAAACGCAACTTGTCAAATGACAGATAATTTAAAATCAAAAATCTATTGCACTTTCATCCTGTGGTTGAAAGTGACTCTGGTTGTTGTTTGCCATTTCATCCAGGCTTCCAGATTTGTGGAGTTGACCTCTTCAGTGAGGTGGTCATCAACAGGGATCGTGAAACCAAGGTACTTAAACTTACTCACACGAGTCAGATATTCACCATTAATCAAGATGGTTCCCATTTCATGTCCATCTGATATCATGCACTTGGTTTTCTTCAAATTAATTCACAAACTGTGTTGCACCACCTGGTCACTCCATTTTTGAGTCTGGCTCTGCAGATCAAGCTTCTTTTCTGCTGCCAGTATCACATCGTCAGCATAAAGAAGGGTCCATGATAATGGCAGGTGCAGGTCAGCTGTCACAGTGTCCTATCACTGGGAAACATTTCTCATAAATACGTTACAATGTGCATCTGGAGGAGAATATTCAACTCAGTTATTAATTACTTACATATTGCCATCACAAAGGCTCTCCTTTAAGGCTAAAGTCATTAGTAGTATGATACATCAAGATGTGTGAATTTCTGTACATAATAGTCTATGTTTTCTCTAATAATTCTCTAATTCTTCACTATCAAAATACTATTTAATTCAATAAAACTTAACAATAGCTACAAATGTGAGCAGATAGAAAGAAAGAAATATAGACAAAAATAATCAAACATAAACAAAAAGTAATACTCTATTAAGTAGCTTCTTAAATAAATTTCTCAAGGTACTTTCCATTTGTGCTACCTGTGTACATCTTTGAGTTTTGCCTACACTGAGTGGAAAAAATGACTACAATTAAGTCATTTGTAAATAACTGTCCTGTTGTTACCTCATTTCGCAGCAGCATTGTTGCCATTGTTGTTACAAACAATAACTGACGTATTCCAGAATAAAATTTTCACTCCACAGTGGAATGTATGCTAATATGAAACTTCCTGGCAGATTTGACCTGTGTGCCAGACTGAGACTTGAACTTGGGGCCTTTGACTTCCTAATATGCCAGAAAGCTTTATATCAGCACACACACTGCTGTAGAGTGAAATTTTCATTCTGGAAACATCCCCCAGGCTGTGGCTAAGCCATGTCTCCACAGTGTCCTTTCTTCCAGCAGTGCTAGTTCTGCAAGGTCTGCAGGAGAGTTTCTGTGAAGTTTGGAAGGTAGGAGGCAAGGTACTGGCAGAATTAAAGCTGTTCGGGTGGGTCGTGTGTCATGCCTGGGTAGCTCAGTTGGTAGAGCACTTGCCCGCAAAAGGCAAAGGTTCTGAGTTCAGGTCTCAGCCCGCCACAGTTTTAATATGATATGAAGATTCAACTAAAGTGTTTATATTAAGACTGATTTGCAGCTGAATATGATATCATTTATGGACATTAGAAAATATTTCACTCATCATGCAGTGTGTGTGTGTGTGTGTGTGTGTGTGTGTGTGTGTGTGTGTGTGTGTGCTTTCGAGCACTACTGCCATCCTTTCATAGTACCTCCTTATTCACGTATTGTCTCTCATCCATCTCCTCTATTCTGCAGTTCTTACTAGCAACCATATTTATATATGCAGTAACTTCTCAGAACTCATTTAGTTCATTACTAAAAATAATGTCTGTGAAGGAAAATGTAAGAATGTGGTGCATGCCCCCAGCAGCAGGCATGCCCTTCCACGACCTACACAACATCCAGGCACAGCTGGAAGCAGCAGCCACAGATGGTGACAGCAGTGTAGACCTGAATGGTAACATCACCAACGGCATACCCAGGTATATAGGAGTGGTTCCAGGAGAGCATCCCACAGACAATAGATGCGATGGCCTCCAGGAACCTTGGTGAGGGTGTGGGATGGTGCTGACAGAGTGCGAAAAATTTCTATTCCTTGTCGTGCCTACCATCTCCCCTGAAAATCAGAATGTCACTGGTGGTGCATTAGGATATGGAATAAGTGTGTGTGTGTGTGTGTGTGTGTGTGTGTGTGTGTGTGTGTGTGTGTGAATGATTTAGTATACACACACACACACACACACACACACACACACAAACACACACACACACACACACACACACACACACACACACACACACAGAGAGAGAGAGAGAGAGAGAGAGAGAGAGAGAGAGAGAGTTGCTACTCATGGGTACTCTGTTCCCACAACATATAATATGAATAATGCCAGATATAATTTGTAACCTTGGAATATATAGTATTCGCATTTGTACTTATGCTCTGCTCCGTCACATACAAGTACAGTGCCGATGGGTCAGTACCTAACTGCTCACACCCTACTGTCTTCCATTAAGAGTTGTAGATGACTTGTGCAGTTATCATACGGGACACACTTCAAAATTCACACATGGGATTTCACCCCTGCAACTGTCACTGTTCGTCCTCTCCTGAATACACTTCTCATCTTCCTTGTCTGGTGTCGATCACAACTGTTTGTAGCCTTTCCACGAGATGCCAAACTGTAACTCTGTGATTTGTGATTTGTGTGCCAATAACAAGAAAATGATGAATTAATCAATAATAAAAAACAATAGTATCATAAAGGGAATCAAACTGGGTTTTTAGGACTAATTATTTCATGTTCCATTGATTTGTATCTGCATTTTGCAAAAGCTTGATGATTACTCTTTTGATATCATCACATTATTTTCGACAGAACTGTTCTAGTTTCCCATGTCACCATTTACAATTTATTCTAAAAAGGTTTGAATTTTAGATAAATCCTTCCAATTGCAATATATTTGAAAGTAAGAATATGACCCTGTTCAGAAAATTTCAGGCTGCAACTTTATCAACACAGATTTTAAAAATGTGATCGAATAAAAATGGGATGCTTGAAATCATATCTTCATTAATAACTTTTGAACCATTTAAATTTATGAGATATTTTTTTTCTGAAGCAAGAACAGCAGGTCTCTCAAACTGACAAGGTTGTTGGATATTAGGCTTCAATTCTGACCAGTCTATTTTTGGTTAGCAGTAAATTTGATATTGGATTGGGCTGTTTTGTTTAAGGGGAAAAAACAACTGGGGCCATACACGCCCAAGTCAAAACCATAGAACCTGAAGACAGAGAGGAGTCAAAAAATGAATACACATCAATCCCAATCAATGTAAGAGAAGTCAGCTAAAAATAGGGACTTGGAGAAAGGTCTATAAAGTACACCAAAGAGAAACAGAGGTCAAGAACTAAAAATTAAATGGCCTTCACCATAAAAACTAAAATGAGGTCGACAACTCGCCAGTAACTCAGATGGCAAACCCAAGTGGAAATGTAAACAGTTAAAAAAATGCGAATTCCATCAGGAAATGGCAGACACTTAAAACTTGGGTGCAACAACTGCAATAGATGGCAAAATTGTCAAGAAAAAGGAATATGGAGGTGCCCAACAGGATACAGGCCATTATAGGGTTAATGGTGATGGCAAAGAGGATGACACTCGTGATACAACACTGAGGCACACCAGTTTCCTGGATAAAGGTGTCTGACAAGGCAGAACCCACACGCACCTTGAAAACTTTGTCTTTTAAAAATTCCTGAAGGAGATGGGGCAGGGGGCCACTGGAGCCCCATGTGTAAAGAGTTCAGAGGATACCAGTTCTCCGGTAGTTGTTGTAGGCATTCTCCAAATCAAAAAAATATGGCAACAGTCGGGTACTTCCACAGAAAACCATTCATGGCATGGGTGGACAAAGTAAGTAGATGGTCAACTGCAGAACGGCATGCTCAAAGTCCACACTGTGCAGTCATTAGAATGTATGATTCATGCTCAGCTGGTATGCTGGCTTGAATCTCGCAAATTACTACCATGGGGCAGTAGTTGGAAGGATGGTTTTTGTCTTTACTGGCCTTAGGTATGAGTATGACAGTGGCTTCACACCAACGTCTGGGAAATGTGCCCTCTGCCAGATGTGGTTGTACCTTTGAAGGAAAAAGTACTTGCCCACAACAGAAAGGTTTTGCAACATCTGCAATGTCTGGCCCTGCGGAGGAGGATTGGAATGAACTGAGAGCATGATCCCCCATAGTAAAGGCAACATTGTGGCACTCACGAGTCTGAGAAGAGAGAGGTATTGCCAGGCCGCCTCCACCCATTTCCGATGGACGAAGGCAGGGTGATAGTGGGAAGATCTCGAAATTTCAGCAAAATGGGGACCCAAGGTATTGCAGATAGTAGCAGGCATTCTCATCGTAGGCCCTATTGCTGTTAGGCTGGAAATTGGCGAATGGATCTTGGTCCCAGAGAGCTGTCGGAGGTTGGTCCACACAACAGAGGAAGGGGTAGAACTGTTAAAAGAACTAGTACATGAAATCCAGCTAGCTTTTTTGATATCCCAAAGAACACAACAACACTGCGCATACATCTGTTTATAACGAATGCCACTGTACTCATAGGATGACAATTAACAATTTGGAGAGCACGTGTCAGCACATGAATTGCATTGACACATACCTCAGACCACCAATGGACTGGGACAAGGTGTGGTAAAGAGGAGGTGAGAGGAATGGAACATTCTACAGCAGCCTTAGTAAGCTCCCACTTGGGTGTACACGTAGGTATGATAGGATTCAGTAATGGATGGCACATGGGAAATGGTTGCCTGAGTAGATTTCAGAAAGTACAGACCATTCAAGATGATGGGCAAGCTGGGCAGTGCACAAGGATACATTCAAATGGGAATAGGTGTGTGAGGAATGTGGGTGCTCCAATCTTTATTTTGATTTATTTATTTATTTATTTATTTTTGATTATGGTTTTAGGGTGCAAAACAACCATTGTAAAAAAGTGCCCATTCTGTGGCTTATTGGAGGATAAAAACAAGAATGTAAATCAAGAGGAATTGGAGTGAAATTGAAGCAGGAGGGGAAACTAAAAATGGAAGGAGACCTGAGAAAAGTGCTATTGAAGGGGGGTTGTTTTTCCTGAAGAGAGCTTCAAATGACTGACGTCATCTCACTAATATTTATAGACTCAAGTACAGGATCGGTGGAGTGCATGTCATCTGCTAAAACAGAATATATATCAGGCGACAGCTGTAAACAGTTGCATAGCAGATTAAAGTAGCAGTACTGAAGTAAAAGGTGTCTCACCATCCATGATTGAGTAGGGACAAAGCGGGAGAGGAGCCCCACTCAAAAGATGTCAGTAGCTAAAAAGACAGTGCCCAATCTGGAGTCTAGTTAAAATTACCTCCTCCCAATGACGAGGCTGCAAGGAAGAGGTACAAGAACAGAGAGGAGGTTTACGAGGTGCAGCTAGAAAAAAACCGGACTGATGCTGGAAAAAACATTTATTTACAATTATTTACAATTTCATGCTATCTCCTTCAATGTACTCTCCTCCTCGGTCTCTACACCGCTCCATACGAATTTTCCACTGTTCATAGCAATGCTGCAGATCATTTTCGGTAAGTCCATACATTACTTCCGTCACTTTTTCTTTTACTGCTTCAACAGTCTCAAATCTAGTTCCTTTCAAAGATGACTTGACTTTAGGGAAAAGAAAAGAGTCACAGGGGGCCAAATCAGGCGAGTAGGTTGGATGATCTAAGATGGGAATGTTGTGTTTTGCCAAAAAACGTCTTCACTGACAACGCACTGTGAGCTGCGGCATTGTCTTGGTGAAGGATCCATGACTTTTTTCTCCACAAATCGTTCAGTTTTCTCCGTACTCGCTCATGTAGGGTAGCCAGGGCGCTAATGTAGCAATGCTGATTCACTGTTTGTCCCTCTGGTACCCAATCAATGTGCACAATCCCTTTGATGTCAAAAAAAAACAATCATCATTGCCTTGAATTTCGATTTTGACATTCGTGCTTTTTTTTTGTCGTGGAGAACCAGGAGTTTTCCAATGCATCGATTGGCGTTTGGTTTCGGGATCGTAAGTAAAAAACCATGATTCATCGCAAGTAATAACATTTTGTAAGAAGGTGGGATCACTTTCAATGTTTTCCAGGATGTCAGAACAAATCATTCTTTGGCGTTCCTTCTGTTCAATTGTGAGACACTTTGGAACCATTTCTGAACACACTTTGTTCATGTTGAAACTTTCATGAAGAATCTGCCTAACACTTTCCTTGTCAACTCCTGTTAACTCAGACACTGCTCTGATTGTTAAACGGCGATCTTGTCGAACAAGTTTACCGATTTATTCAATGTTTGCATCAGGTTTTGCTGACAATGGTCTGCCAGTACGAGTGTCATCACTGGTGTCTTCGCGGCCATCTTTAAATCGTTTAAACCACTCAAACACTTGTGTTCGCGATAAACAATCATCACCGTACACTTGTTGTAACATTACAAACGTTTCACTTGCAGATTTTCCTAGTTTGAAACAAAATTTGATGTTAACACGCTGTTCTTTCTATACACTCAACATTTTCCGACGCACAGACAAAACGTCAACTACTTAAAACAGACGCCATGGGCAGACTGAGTGCAGGAGGCAGATGAAACTCTAGCAGTAGGCGGAGCGAGAGTCACGTGACAGGCCACGTGACTTTCAGCCTTATTGCATTCGTTTTATTGTTTCACCAGTACTAGTCCGTTTTTTTTCTAGCCACACGTCGTAATGTCCCATAATTTATTATCCTGGAGTGCAGACCAGCGTGTGCGCCATAAAAGAGCAACACGATGACATAAAATGCTCTGTAGATTGGCAAAGGGAACCATGCGAACAGTGGGCCAAGGGGGAGAGACTGCAGCCTTTGCCGCTATATCGGCTGCCTCATTTCCACGTATACCAACATACTCTGGGATCCAGAGGAATGCCACATAGGTGCCCTCCAAGTAGTGCAAGTGGAGGCAGTCCTGAGTCTGGTGGACCGGAGGGTGAATGGGATAAAGGGCTTGGAAGTTGAGAAGAGAGCTGAGAAAATCCAAGCATATAATATTCTGTATTCCTAGATGGTGACGAATTTATTGGACAGCATGGTGAACAGCATAAAGCTCCGCAGTAAAAACTGAACACTTGTCGGGAAGTGGAAATCTAATCAGGGTGTCACCAAGAATATAGGCACTCCTGACACCAAATGTGGTCTTGGAGCCATCATTGTAAATAAATGTGGCATCCTCTATTTGTGTGCCTAGAGCAGCAAATGCCCGATGATAAACTAATGGGGGGGGGGGGGGGGTATTATCATTGGGAAGCTGAAAAAGGTCATGGAGGAGGCAGGTCTGGGGGTGAAGCCAAGGTTGTGTCGTACCCCCATTTCTGTATAAAATTTTAGGAAATTGGAAGGAGAGTGAATGTAGCAGTTGACAGAAGTGGACTCCCGGTGGTGGTAGTAAAGAGGAAGGGCTGCCTGCATACCCTAAATCCAAGGAGACATCTAAAAAATGGCATAGGTCAGATGAGCAGGTATGGAAGACAAATGACAAGTGTAATGACTCAGAAGGACAGCTCGCCGAGTTGACAGCAGATGTTCAGTAGTCTCAGAGTAAAGGCTCTCCACAGGGCTAGTGTAAAAAGCTCCAGACACTAAATGCAATCCATGGTGGTGGACAGAGTCTAGATGCCAAAGAATAGATGGCTGTGCACAGGCATAAACTATGCTTCCATAGTCCAATTTCGAATGGACTAAGGCATGATAGAGATGAAGGAGGACCACTCGGTCAACTCCCAGGAGATACCACTCAGAACACAGAGGATGTGAGGGATCGCAGACAGCGATCCGAATGATATGACACAGCAGTTTTCTATCAAACTTAAGTCCCAAGAATTTGGCGACGTCCCCAAATGGAAGGTTAACAGGGCGTAGATGTAGGGAAGGCATATAATACTCCGTATGATGCCAATAATTTACACAGAATGTCTTACTGGGAGAAAATTGGAAGTCGGTTTCAATGCTTCATGAGTGGAGGCGATCGAGACATCCTTGAAGATGTTCAAGAAGGCTGATCCATTGAGAGCTGTAGTAAATTGCAAAAGCATCGACAAAGAGGGAGCCCAAGACATCAGGAAGAAGATAATCCATAATTGGATTTATGGCTTTGGCAAACAGTACAACACTTAGCACAGAGCCATGGGGCACCCCGTTTTCTTGGAAGAAAGTGCGGTATAGAGAAATGTTCACCTGCACCTTAAATGTGCACTCTGACATAAATTCATGGATGAAAAGGGATGGCCAGCCTCGAAAGCCAGAAGAGCACAGTATGCAGAGGATGCCTATTTTTCAACAGGTATCATAAACCCTCTGCAGATCAAAAAATATTGTTACTGTTTGGCGTTTCCTGAGAAATTCGTTCATGATGTAAGTGATGAGAGCAAAAAGATGGTCAATTGCAGAACAATGCTTTCAGGAACAGCATTGGGCAGGTGTTAAAAGGTTTTGGGACCCCAGCCACCAGCCTAAATGGCAATCTACCATATGCTCCAAAATCTTACATACACTACTCGTGAGAGAGATTGGGCGATAGATGGAGGGGAAATGCTTTTACTTTCAAGGTTTTGGAACAGGAATGATGATAGCTTCCAGCCAACTTCTGGCAAAGGTGCTGTCAACCTGAAGTCGGTTATAAAGGAGAAGGAGGTAGCACAAACTAGGGTATGATAGGTGCAGCAACATTAGGACATGGTTAGCATCCAGTTCCAGAGCAGCAGGGAGGAGGTGAGTGCATGTATGAGTTCCGGCGTAGAATAAAAGGCTTTGTAGCTTTCATGATTTTCAGATAAAAAAGTAAGAGGTCACTATTCTGCTACCAAATTCTTTGAGAGAAAAGCTGGTGAGTAATTAGAAAAGTTTGAAATATGAGCTAAGTATTGACACAATGAGTTAGAGATTACGACTGTGTCCACTAAGGTATCCTGCGCGACAGTTAGTTGAGAGATCCGGAACTAACTGGATGTTCCAGATAGCCATCAGAATCTCTTGTTGACCTTTTGACAGCTGCTTTCATTTCACATAATTTCTGTTTGACAGCAGGACAGAGACTACATTTAAAATGACTGTGCAAAATTCTCTGCTTTCTCAGTGACTTCCTAACATGTTTATTGAACCAAGGTGGATCCTTTCGCACTCCTATATTTTTTTCTAGGCACATATTTCTCTAGCACATGGTGGACAATATATTTAAATTCTGACCAAAGATGCTGTGGTGAATTCTTGGAGCTGATTATGAAGATATTCATTAATGACACTTTTATTTGCTTTCCCAAAAAAGTCTCTATGCTGTTTTTTGCAACTTCCACTGACATAAAAGCCACAACGAATTTATGGTCATTAATACCTTCTTCTAGATTAACTTCCTCAAAAAGATCAGTTCTGTTTGTTGCCAAGGTATCTAATATGTTCCCGTCTCAAGTTGGTTTTCTAAGCAACTGCTCAAGGTTTTATGTTGAGAGGGCACCTAGAATAATTTCACACGAGTCTTTGCTTCTGCCCCTGTGATAAACATGTAATTTTCCGTCAATGGACACCAGATTAAAGTCTCCACCTATAACTAATGGATAGTTTGGATATTTATTTCCTATATGCTCAAGATTTTCCCTGAAATTTTCTGCAATGTTTGTTGTGGATGCTGGTGGTCTATAAAAACATCCTAATACAATAGTCACTCCTTGCCTGATTGACAGCTTTATCCAGGCTATTTCAGTCTGACTCAGTATTGATCTCAACTGCATTTAAACAGCTTTTAACTACAATGAACACACCACACCCATAGCATCAGTCCTATCCTTCCTAAGCATTGTCCAATCTGAGTTCAAAATTTCACTGCTATTTATGTCTGGATTCACCCAGCTTTCAGTACCTAATACAATATTGGCATTTCTACTGATTATTTCGGAGAGTATTACGGGGATCTTGCTACAGACACTTAAGCAATTTACCAACATTAGATTTAGCGTATTCAAATCTTTTGGAATGACCTGTTTACGCCAACTAACAATTTTTACAGTTGGCACTCCCGCATCAGTGTTATGAACTGGTAATTTTTCAGGCCAACGATTTGTTTCCCATGGGAAGGAACCAATTCCAAAAATTTCCATGTGCATGCCACAAGTATTGTGCTATCCGTGTAGCTGATTCCTGTGTGTAGTGCACCCCTGATCCATCAAGGGGAGTCCTACAATCTTCCACCCCATAGCGTAGGTCAAGGAATCTACAACAATTTTCATCACAGAGATGACATAGCCTCCGGTTTGATTCTCCACTCCACTCCAAACCGGAGGACCTCAGTCCACCCTGAGTACAATGGTGCAAATCGTAAGCTCGGCTTCCACTCTTCGAAAGATGGAGGGCTCCTACACCAATTTAGCTAGCTGTCGAAAGGACCCAAGGATTTCCTCAGAACCCTGATGACTGGCACCGTTGGTGCCAACATGTGCAACAATCTGTGGGTGTCTGCACCTCACACACTCGATAGCCACTGGAAGAGCCTCTTCCACATTCTGGACAAGGCCCCCCTGCAAGCACATTGAGTAAATGTTGGACTTCTTCCCCACCCTAGCTGCTATGTTCCTGAGGAGCAACACGACCAGCATAATTTTGGAGCTCCCAATAACTAACAAACCCCTATCCCCACGTGCCCGTCCGGACCTTGCCGAAGGAGTGGCCACTATCCTGGCAGAAGATGCATTCTGATCCAGCTCAGCAAACCCCCCCCCCCCCCCAATCACACCCCACCAAGCATCAGATGGCACACTGAATCTATTAGCAAAGTGCATGGGATTTGGCAGGACCCTGCATCCCCCGTGCAACCTTCACCTCGAGGCAAGAGAAGTAGACACAGTTTGCCATCCACACTGAAGTGAGTGAAGTGAGAGCTGGCCAGCTGGCTCAGTCGCACCTGAGGTCGGCTCAATGACGTCCTCCCCTGCACATCTAGTACAGCAGAGGTTGCCCAGGGCACCCCATCCCCACCCACAGCACGAGGTGGCACTAGAGACCCTGTCGACTGTGGCCACGAGATCCACAAAAATGTCAGCTCTCTTGTGCTATCAGTCTGTGAAGTCCAATGCAGAGAAACAGTTGGCAGTGCGTACTACCAACACGGGGGCCGGCCGGGCCGAAGCATCATGTGGCGACACAGTCGAAGAGGATCTTCGAGTCAGCAAAGGAGAAGACCACACGCCTCTGTTGGACTACTTCGAGCCTCACCAGTTAGCAGAGGAAGACATGAGTGGTGTTTGGCTGGAGGGAAAAGGAAGTTTTGACGGGAGTTCTCCTCCCGACCTTTCCGGTCTGCCAGTTGTGTAGCCAGTGGCTTTGCCTCTCGAGGCGAGAATCTGATGGCGCGTCGCACAGCTGGACGGGGTGACGGTAATGTTACCTCGACACTGGGCAATGTCACAAACTCAGACTGTATTTGAGGTCGCACTTCTGCGTGGCCATGTCCTTCGTGGACAAGGGATAACGAGAACAGAACTAAAAGTGCCAGATGGGAGAAGGTAGGGTTTGTGACTAACCAATAACTTGAGCCATTGCATTTGTCCACCTCCTTCTCCCCTCTGTATCAATCAGCCCCGTGTTCATCCCTAACATTTGGCTGGGTGTCAGAAAGATGTTCCGGTGTCGTTGAAATGATGACACTGATAGCAGTGCATCAGGTTTGGAATGTACAGTCAGACTGTAATAAATTCATAGCCCGCCCTGATCTCAGACTGAAGCACCACTCTATCAAAGGTGAGAATAATAGCGCTTGAGGGCACTAAGGAGGAATCTACCTGTATCCTCATCTGAAGGACAGGAATGACACCCTGATCAGAGAGGCAAGACTGGATTTTGACCTCGATCGGACTGTCGAGCGGCCTAGTATAAATAATACCGCAGGAAGAATTTGGAGTTCCGTGGGCCTCGACATGAACTGGATAGCCACGGAAAAGTGAGGCAGTGAGCAATTGTCATGCTCGAGAATCAGAAGTAGTCTACAAAAGCCAAGCACCATTCCGTAAATGAAAGCAGGATTTTACAGGTTCGGGTAATGGCATCGACACCTTTCTGAATAATACATGGATTTGTCATTGCAGATGCCCAACACTCTTCAGTATGTGAGACCATAAGGAACCATGTTGCAGCTGGAAGGGTCTTTGAATCTTTAGTCTCATTCCGTTTATGTTCTGTAGACGTTGATTTTGAAGACCATTGGCTCACTGCCAGGGAATCGCCACAATTGCCAGCATCTCCATTTGTGCACTCGTCCCGACTGTGGGACCGCTTCAGGAGGGGGTGCACCCCCGAAGTTGGCTGTTGACTCCTCATGTCACACCTCCCAAACACCTGACAGATGGATCAATTGGCAATTTGGAAGGTAGCTGCTCAGGCAACCACACCTGTCTGGGCCTGATCTGTACCCAGTGGTATGTGCGGACCCTACCTGTCAACCCGTGGCTGGGAATTATGCATTACCCATTCACCTGTAAAGTGTAAGATGTGGGGGGGAGCCTTCAGGAGCACACAGGGAGGAGGAAGATGAAAAAGTGTGACCTCAATCGCCAAAGCGGAGAAACGGGAAGAGAAGGGGTGAGGATAATCAGATGGTAGCTGTCGAGGGAAGTTGAGTTCTTCCCAAGATTAAGGACAGGAATAACTATACTGTCTGGCCATTGTGATGGGAAAGCACCCGTGAGCCAAATGTCATTGAAAACCCTGAGGAGATGTTGCCTCTGGGGAACAACCACGTCTCGGATTATCTAACTGTGGACGGAATCCAAGTCTTGGGGCCATGTCTATTTAAGAGGTAAGAGCCTGAAATAATTCTCGTTCACTAGAGGGTTCATTATAGGGCTCAACATGGTGTGGGTTGAAACAGATGGGGGTCTGTTAAACATGGCATTTCTGCTGGAGAAATGTAACAGGATAGGAAGAGGACGCCGATGCCACTGTGAAGTGCATCGCGAGGTGTTCTGCGAGGACCGATTGATCATTCCACAGAGCATCTTGGAGGTTAAGACCCTGCAGAGTTGACTGACACTGGCAGCTCAGGAGGCTACGGAGCACAGACAAAACCTGCAACGGAGAGAGGTATATCCCCAGGGAAGAAACAAAGTGCTCCCAGTATTCCTTTTTACTCTGCTTGATAAGGTAATGAGCTTTGTTGTGAAGGCTATGAGAAGAAATGATGAAAACTGACCAAAAGTGGCACAATATATTTTTAGGACAAGGGATGGATATCAATTTCATTATGAGTGATAAAGGAATTTATGAGCAAGTTATTGCTTGTTGCAATGAATGAAGAAATCATGTATGATAAGCTACCAACAGTTATTTCGACTCTTTGTAATTAATGGAAAAAATCATCCACTATCAGTTTCTTGTTAGTATTTGGCAACTGTTAGACAGTGGTTGTAGGTGTCATATAAATTGGTTTACCATTATTGGTTTGTCATGGTTTTTGTACTAACAAGGGGATGCCACCAATTGTGAAATACAGATTCGATTCATACTGCGCATAATAAAAGCTCATGGCCAGAGGTGTAATCAATAGTTAAAAGAAACCATTGCGATGAAATAATCTCTATGATTAATAATTTTCCACACGCACACACACACACACACACACACACACACACACACACACACACACACACACACACACACGTGCGCGCGCGCGCGAAATGGTTGCTTCATCAGGAAAGAGGGAAGGAGAGGGAAAGAAGAAAGAATGTGGGTTTTAAGAGAGAGGGTAAGGAGTCATTCCAATCCCGGGAGCGGAAAGACTTACTTTAGGGGGAAAAAAAGGACAGGTATACACTTTCGAACACACACACATACCCATCCGCACATATACAGGCACAAGCAGACATTTGTTTTGTAAAGGCAAAGAGTTTGGGCAGAGACGTCAGTCGAGGCAGAAGTACAGAGGCAAAGATGTTGTTGAATGACAGGTGAGGTATGAGCGGCGGCAACTTGAAATTAGCAGAGGTTGAGGCGTGGTGGGTAACGGCAAGAGAGGATATACTGAATTGCAAGTTCCCATCTTTGGAGTTCTGACAGGTTGGTGTTAGTGGGAAGTATCCAGATAACCCGGACGGTGTAACACTGTGCCAAGATGTGCTGGCCGTGCACCAAGGCAGTTTAGCCGCAGGGTGATCCTCATTACCAACAAACACTGTGTGCCTGTGACCATTCATGCAAATGGACAGTTTGTTGCTGGTCATTCACACATAGAAAGCTTCACAGTGTAGGCAGGTCAGTTGGTAAATCACGTGGGTGCTTTCACATGTGGCTCTGCCTTTGACTGTGTACACCTTCCGGGTTACAGGACTGGAGTAGGTGGTGGTGGGAGGGTGCATGGGACAGGTTTTACACCGGGGGGTGGTTACAAGGGTGGGAGCCAGAGGGTAGGGAAGGTGGTTTGGGGATTTCATAGGGATGAACCAAGAGATTACGAAGGTTAGGTGGACGGCGGAAAGACATTCTTGGTGGAGTGGGGAGGATTTCATGAAGGATGGATCCCATTTTAGGGCAGGATTTGAGGAAGTCATATCCCTGCTGGAGAGCCACATTCAGAGTCTGATCCAGTCGCGGAAAGTATCCTGTCACAAGTGGGGCACTTTTGGGGTTCTTCTGTGGGAGGTTCTGGGTTTGAGGGGATGAGGAAGTGGCTCTGGTAATTTGCTTCTGAACCAGGTCAGGAGGGTAGTTGTCGGATGTGAAAGCTGTTTTCAGGTTGTTGGTGTAATGGCAATCAGTTGCAACAATTATGCATATAATAAGTTGTTGAAAGTCGTTTGTTGTGGAAAAATAATACTTGAAATAAAACACAATATCACAAATAATATTACAGTGGATACAATTTATTGAAAAGTTCGGTATACACTCGCACATAATTAACAATTAGTGACCAGAAGTAGCTGGAGTATTGCACGAACCTGAGTGATAGTTATCATAGAAACATGGGAAACAGAAAACAGAATGACATCGAGCACATCTGATAAACGATTCGTTTTTACAAGAACAATTTTTTTTAAATTATCTGTTGGGGAACACACCTGATTGACATTATGAAAAACTGTTCTATCATTCGTCAGGTTTGATGCATACCATGCATATCGTATCATATCGGAGAAGACAATTGGTAGTGGACCATGGATTGGATTTTTGTGCAATCGTCTCTGGAGTTGATGTCATGGTTTTGCTCGATTGAAAAAGCACAATTTTGAAGGCACTTGATAAAATTTTTTTTCTGCCGGTAAAAATACACATCACATGGTTGGACGAGAGGAGTGCACTTTGGAGTAATGACTTTTATAGTGCTTCTTATCGTCCTGGAACATCTCATTGTATAGCGCTGGGTTCGTTTGCCCACCCCAATAGTTGATCAGAAGGAGAAATTCATTCTTTTGTATGTATGGTTGCAAAGCATTACGCAAGAAGTCCATGAACAAACCCTTTGTTAGTTTATCGGATTTGGAGGATGTAATAACAACCTTGGTATACTTCCTGGTGTACTCGTCAACTGTCTTCTGTACTCTGGGTCCAAATGTACCTGTGGACTCTTGGAGGCACATGAAAACAAGAGGCAAGACTCGCCCAGACATTGTGATTGAATATTGTGCCGTATACAAATGCGTCACCTTTTTAATGTCGTCTCAGGCTACCAGGACAGCCTTTGACCCTTTTTCGGTGAGAGTTCTGTTGAATGTGGACTGGTACTGGCACCCTGACAAACAAAATAAAAAAAATATCGTTTATATAAGAAATATACGAAATCTGTGTTGTCTATCATATATCAGATTATCATATTCTATCATCATGTCATATGACATTTGTGAACAGCTCTTTACGTAACTGTTTGATCAGTATTAATTACGAAATCTTTGTCGAAGTTAGTTATCAACGTTCGCGTCTGGATCCAAAATGTGGCCGCTGCGGCCAAAATTTCGTCTTGGGTAGCCGTCTCTTTCCGGGAAACAAATTTTGTGATTTTCCGTTGCTGAATCCCATGCTTCTTTTTAAATTCGGTGACCCATGTTCTTGAAGCTTTGAAGTTGGAATCTGGGAACTGACTTGCAGCGCCCAAGGCCCACTGCTGCAGGTTTCTGGTAGTAACTTGCTGGAAGTTTTGTCGAGCTTCTACGAAGCAATCATGCACCCATGAATTGATGGTACAATATTTATCAAACAAGAGCACCCCTTTTTTTGTAGCATTTCGAGACTCTAGCCTAGATGTTCTTTGGCCAGATTAACAGCTCTAATTTTGTAATCCAGAGAAATATAGTAGTACCCTTTTTTTTCTTCTCCTCCGGCTCGTATTCGTCTGATGACTCATAGGCAATGGGACTCGTTTTAACGTCTTCGTAGGCATCATTATCGTTGATTTCATTAATGTCTATCAGTTCCTCATCATAAACGAGGGTTTTTTCGGCGAACATTTGCAGCGTATTCTGGAACATTTCTTCCCTAATTACCATGGCTTCTTCGTTGATTGATGATGACGATTCTGCTGAGATGCGATTACTGTTATGAAGGAGGCTTTCAAAATACACCAACACATCTTTCAATTGTTGTTTCGCCACTTCGCTGTGTACAGAATCTTTTTTGATCACATCACTATCATGCGAAGGGCCCGGATCGCTCTTCAATTGTACCGCTTCCATTTTTCCGTTTGTTTAACGGGGTATATCAAAGCTCTCACATATGCACTGATTTTCAACAATGTTATAAGTTGCGCTAGGGACTGCATGTACCTTTTGAAATTAGCAGGCAACTACGCTGTTATGCGGCGGCTCATTTTGGCCCATTCAACATCTGTCCTTCAAGTGTAACAATGGACTTTATATTTCATACCTGCCACAGCAAATGTGTGTTCATGGGGTCTCTATTCTAATTTGAACGTTTGACTTTCACTATACATATTCATTTTGGAATATCTGTTAACTATACGTGGTAAACATTATGAAGACAATTATGAACCCGAGCGCTTACTGCTGCGCCATGATGCTGTAGAAAATTATTAATCGTAGAGAGTATTTCCCCGCAACGGTTTCTTTTAACTGTCAATTTTCTCGAGAACAGCTTAGAAGTGCATCATGGTGCTTTGCCACATTACACCTCTGGCCATGAGCTTTTATTATGCGCAGTATGAATCGAATCTCAATTTCACAATTGGTGGCCTCCCCTTGTAAGTGGGAGAGTTTTCATTGTTTTACTGTGGACTTCGTTACGCAAACATTCGCTTACCCTATCTAACATGGATTTGATGGTTCAGTGTGTGGGTTTCAGTCACTGTGAGTTTACTTTATTTCTGCCATAGCGTCCATGTGAAATATGCAGTATCAGGTTTCAGAGTTGTGTGAGGGTTTCATTCATGTAGCACATCATTTTGAAATGCCCCTTTATCAAGAACACACATGTGAAGTCTCTCTTCAGCTGTCTCTGTGTCTAGAAGTTATGGCCTGTTCAAGTTTGAAACTGCCAGGAGGTGGTCAATTCTGCTTTTTGTTGCAGGTGATTCATTGTGTCCCTACTGTGTGTCATGGTGAAATTTTGTTAATGAGAGGTGGATGAAGTATCATAATGATTGGTGCGGACTTCTTCAATGCCCAGCATCCTAAGAGAAATGATGTTTCACACAGGACAGTGTCCAAGTTACTTGACAAGCCATGCATTGAACATCCAAGAACAACCACTGATGAAGAGACGGTAACAGAAATTTTGACACCATTTGTGGATAGTCCAAGTCACAGAATGAACTGGCTCTCAGAAATATACAGGTGCCATTGGTGTGTTTACAACACATGCAGCTTAAAACTTTGACACCAGATAAGCTACAGTCTCAGTACCAGATCTGAGGGGGACCCTGATTGGCGGGTGCAATTCGTAGAAGAGGCTTTTGATCAATGTAATAGGAATCCGAACTTCACTTGACAGGTGTTTTTCAGTGATAAAGTTCCTTTTTAGTTACAAGGAGAAGAAAATCTTTTTTACTTGTCAGATGCAAATTCCCTTTTGCATGGACCTCTTGAAAAGTGCTGGTGGTGAAAAATTGATGATTTTATGTGGGATTTGGGACAAAAATCATGGTTCCAGTGTTTATTGGCAGAACCTTGAATGGGGTGAGGTATCTTAATATGTTCCACGGTTATGTGCTTCCAACACTGATGAATCAGAGGGTGATACCCCAACCACCTTCCAATGAGACTGTGTACCTCCCCAATATGCCACTGAAGTCAGACTGTTTTTGGCTAAAACAGTTTGTAGGTCACAGGATACATAGGAGGCATTTTATCAGAAGGCCACCATGGTGCCCTGGTCTCACAGCTGGACCCACAGATCTGGTGATGTGTGCAGCATGACTGGCAAGAAAGGTTTGGCACAATGGTGGTCTTATTGAGCACATACTGCAATACCGGCTTTGCCAACTGTCCCAAATTTTTACAGGTCATAACTCCTACACTAATGAAGGTTTCTCAAAACTGATTTCACATGTTTATTTCTGAGAAAGAGACAGTTCAGAATGATGGCACACATAATCCTCTCACCATCTGAAACAAGTAACTGAAATCCAGTATGGTCTCTGTCACCATAGCTGTTGTAAGTTGCACCCTAACATACAGACAACCCGTAATAAATGCCCTGTAGAATACATTGCATGTATTTGTGCTATTTTTAATTTTGTATGTTTATAAATGCACCTTATTAGCAACAATTTTTGACAGAGTATTTTTCATTACTTCATGTTCCAGAGGTTTGTAACATCAGATATTTAACTAAAATGCATGAAAAATGAGAATGCTGTTACCATGAAAAGGTTACTTCCTGTCCTCATCAAATGGTACCAGACTTTGCAAGTCCAAGCATCCCACAGTACCTATGAAGATTGCGATAGGGAAGGCAAATGGACAGCTTTGGATTATTGGGAGCAATTAAGAAAGTGTGGTTCATCTGTAAAGAAGACTGCATATAGCACTCTAGTGTTACCTGCACTTTAGTACTGTTCGAGGGAATGGGATTTGCGCCAGGTCAGACTGAAGTAAGACATTAAAGAAATTCAGAGGCAGGGTGCTTGATTTGTTACTAGCAGGTTTCATCAGCATGGAAGTGTTACGGGGATGCTGTGGGAACTCAAATGGGAATCCCTGGAGGAAAGAAGACATGCATTTCTAAGAACATGACAGTTAAGAGAATTGGCATTTGAAGCTGACTGCAGAACTATCCTACTGCTGCCAAAAAATATTTCATATATGGACTATGACACAATATTTGAGTATTTAGGAGAGATTTGGAGAAATATATCATTTGTTTTCCACTCTCTCTATCTTAGACTGGAACAGAAAATGGAACTACTAGTAGTGGTATAATGTACCCTCTACGAAGCACTGTGCAGTGGCTTGTTGAGTATGTAGATGTACCTCCAGCCGTGCAGGTCAGATGGAGTTCTCAATCAATCTATGCTGTTTCTGCAGAAGTTTGAGGAATTAATCTTGCAAATCATGCTCACAATTTTTTTTCTTCCAGGAAACCAAATTTAGTATCTATATCAAGCCTACCATTGTCATTTTATTCACAACTAGATCCTGATTTTCTTTCTGTGATACATTCATCCACATTCGATTTCGTTTGCAAAAGCACATAAGTGAATGTCAATGTTTTAAGCCAAACCAATTAAATGAGATTATTGCATTGGATGAACACTTGGAAACTATATTTTGACAAAATTTTTTCAGAATTTACAAATTAGAAAACTTTATCAAACTACAATAGAACGTATTTTTTGCTCTACAGCAAAGTGTGTGCTGATATGAAACTTCCTAGCAGGTTAAAACTGTTTGATGAATTGAGTTCTGGACCTTTGCCTTTTGAGGGCAAATATTCTATCAAAATTTAAAATTTTTATATTTGGGAAAATTACATCAGTATTGTATTTGGTGGTCTGTGTTACATTATCAATCCGCAATACTCCAATTATTAGTAAGCAATATCATTTTATGAATTAATATATAAAAAATCAGTTACAAGTTAAAAATATGTTGAAATACCTGCTATGCTTTGAACACAAATCTCCGTTTTCAAGAAGGAAAATTATTTAAATGTTAAAGAAACTTAGTTGGCAAATATCACCAAGGTACAAGAACACCTGCTGTTTCAATGTACGTCATCTTCCATGACTGATGACACGTGGACAGATGAGTCCATGTTTTATGTGATACATTTTAAAAAATGTTGATTTTACTCACCTTATATCTCTGCAACTGAAGAATGAACAACTTATCCCAAACAGCTGTAAAGTATTTTACATCACTTAAATAAGTAGATTACTTCACATTTACAAAAGCTGCACCCATGACTCAAAACAAGAAAAACAGTCGAAATGACCAAAGCAGCCTATGGCAGATTCTATTCTACATTCCTTGGTATGATTCTAAAAATCTTTCACTTGACCAAAGCCCCAGCCAGAAAAGATTTGCTCCAGCTACAACACTCTCCCCACCAGTCAGGTGATGAAACATTGTGAAACCATTTTGAAAGCAGACCCAAAAATGCGAAATCTTTTTCTAAATGAACCCAAAGGCATTTAGGGTGCAAAACAGTTTTGTTATGCGTTACTCTACAGGTTAAACATGAGAAAGAACACAATTTGGTTTCCATGTGAATAATTTTGAAAATTGATGTTGAAACCTGTGGTAGTGGTTGGAAAGTCAAAACTCTTAATGGTAGGAGAAGGGGGAGAATAATGATTATGATAGGACCAACAGAAAAAAATGCAGGGGAAAAGTTATTAGATTCCCAGATTTTACAAGTTGAAGTAATATTTACTGTCAGCTTGTTAATATTTATCACATTAACCAGCTATGAGAAGTGCTTTGTAGGAACAATTACATCATATGATTACAAAGATGGCTCCAAGCCATAAACATACCAGTGCACCATGGACATTCCTCACTCTTGAATTTGAAAACTGTCCACCATCACATGGAAGGGAACCCAATAAAGAGTACTCAAAACATTAACCTGTGATCCTTACAGGGGCCCCAGTGAATGGACAGAGTTGATTGTTTCCACTGTTTATGCACCATAATGGAGAGATTTTTAAGTGCTTCAGTCGTCAAACCAAGTTTTGTAACTATGAAGTTTCAGTGTAGTTTTCTGCACTCAAATTTTCTTATTTTCTTTTGTTGCATGTAGTTTAATGTATAGTAATATGCACCGAACAATTCTTGTAAATTCTTTAGAAACACCAACAGTAACAAGAAACTTTCAGTGATTGCAGCAGTGAATGCTAGAGTCCGCCAGAAGTACAGTTGTGAAAGGATTGCAGATGGCATGGGTACTTATATCATTGGACTAAAATGCATTCGACTCCAAAGATATTTGCTCAATTTCACAGTTATCCAATGACAACTGAAGTTACAATCAGCCAATGAAACCATTCTGTTATGAGTGGCATATTTTATAGATTATCCTGGCTCACAGAGTATAATTAAACATCAAATGTGTAATGTTTTGGAAAAATTTTTGCCCAAAGTCATAATTTATGGAAAATGCATTTACCACTGACTGCAAGTGTCAGATTTGTGATGACTCTCAACACACATGAAAACACACGAGTTTACAAAGGACAGGCAAGAAAAGTAGTCAATATAATATGATGTACTGTAATGTTGTGCATGTATCATTAACAATCATCTGTTAGTTTATTTAAGAACATGCTTATGATGGATGCCATTCCTTTGTTAATATTGTGTAAGTTGCTTTGCTGCATGAAAATGCTTACCATATATCCTATTTCTTTGTCTAGGCCTATGGCAGGTAAAGGAACACACTTACAGCATATTTTGTTGTATTCATAATGGTTTGTACATTCACAGGAGGAAACTTTGAACGCAATCTAATTAAAAGACTGATTTATGGGGTAGTCTCTTTTCAGCCGCACAAACAGATTGCCACATACCAACGTATCTTAGATTACAGGGTATGCTACAGATTATTTACTACCTCAGACCATATTTCAGTGGGATGGTGGTGGGTACTATCACACACTAGCCATGTTTTGCAGGATAAGAGAAAGGCAAAAACAGTTTTTGTAGATACTAGTAATTAACTGTTTTTTCTTTGCATGTAGCTTATTCCATAGCTTATAATCTTTGGTGATGTAATTTTTTTTTCTTCCTCTTGGAAGTCAGTGTGGTATTGACAGTGCGTTCCGTTGCCCCGCCCCCCCCCCCCCCCCCCCCCAAGAAAAAAGTAGGAGCAAGAGAAAGTTCTTAATTTAAAGAATCAATCTTGTATTCTCATTATGGTGTAAAGTGTCTGTTCAGTTATGAGGTAAAGTTATATACTTTAGTTGGAGATTAAATGTGTTATCTTAAGAAAAGGAATTTTACAGAATCAAGCAGAACTCTTAGAAATGACAATAGGCTGCACGTGTCTCTTGTGATCACCATGGATGGCAATGTGTGCTCCACAATGTGGTGGCATTCTGCCCCCACATTTGGTATGTAGTTCTTATGGTAGAGCTTTCCATTCATCAGCATTGTCGATAATTGCAGGGCAGTTGACTGTGCATGTGGATGCGCTGCAGTATGTCTCACCAACACATCCACCCATGCTACATGGGAATTAAAGCAGGGGAATGGGCAAGCTATCCCACTGGCCAAATATCTTCTCACACCTACAGCTCTTGCACCTGTGCTGTTAGATGCAGTCCTGCAGTGTCTTCCATAAAAATGAAGTCAGGGCCAAATGCACTCTTGGATAGGCAGGGGTATAGAAGGAGTAGTGCCACAAAGATGTTGACCTGTAAGTGAACTGTGTTCAATTATTAGCAGGCAATATGCCCATGCAACATTATCACTGTCAATGCCCTAAAACCTCAACCACTAAATTGATCATGTTCAACAATGTTCCTGTATGCAATATGTGTGACCTCTTGGTGAGAGCACTAATGCATCTCACCAACGTTGCCTGACATCATCATTTTGGTAGTCTAGTTGTCATGATGTAAGTGGCATAATGTTGCAAGGGCATACTGCCTTCAAATCTTTGAACACAGTATACTGACCAGACAACACCACTGCGACACAGTACTTCTTCCCAATGTTTGCTTTTTCAGGAGGGCATTCGGCTGTGACTTCACCGACTGACTGCACCGAACAGTGCATGTGGAGATCTTGGAATGCAAGGACATCTGACGAATGGGCTATCCTGTGTGTTCCCCTGACTTAGGCCCTATCAAACATGTTAGCGAGATGCGTTGCAGCATGGCCACATGCACCAATGAGCATCTAGCTATTGTTAGCTGCACTGGAGGAGGAATGGAACACTGTACACAGGAACTCTTTACCAACCTTGTGCCAAAATGGGTGCACATAGCAGATCATGCATTCTCCTTCTTGATCACACACCCTATTAAGAACCATGTTCTGTCTTTTGTAAGCCAGAGGATGTTCATAAATCATGGCCACTTCCGTGTAATTATTTTCTTTGAATGAAAGCATCATTTTTGTTTGTCAGTTTCTCTTTCAGTTGCCTTCTGTAGAATACTGAAATAATTATTTGTATGTACAGTTTCTCTGAGCTGTGTTATTTGGATGTGACACCATGCAAAAGTTGCTTTGTCCTTATATTTTTCAAGCCAGTGTAATATGAATGTATAGGCCTATGAGCTTCCAGGAACCTGTTGCTGTTTACTGTGGCACGAAGCTATCGTGTGGCACGTGTTCTACAATCTGATGCATGTACAACATGACCACCATCGTGAGATAAGTAAATGGAGACCCATGTTCCTATTGCCATCCCCATGCTATCAGTGACTTATTTCTCTTACTGATCCACTGCTGCTATCAATCTGCTGTAGTTGTTAACATGAGGTTGTTCTCTAGACATTGTGTTGCAGTGTAAATCAGGCACAAGTGAGGTGCCAGATTTCTTGCTGTTATTGATTTGTTAAAGATGACACTTTCCTAACAACCAGTGGGTGAATGCCAGGGAAAAGCAATGTCAAAGTTAGTCTGTCACACTCCAACGTAAGCCAGCTCAAAAGAAATTTCTGGAATTCTACAAGAAAAACAGCTTCTATCAAAATTTATATTAATTCAAAGTACATGTGTCACCTACTAGGTATTGTATAACACAGTGCTGAGTTGCTATTATTTGAAACAGTTACCACATAACTCCATTATGAACACTTCATTAATGCAATGAAATGTTAATGTTTAGTTGAGATTATTTTACATTGGGTTTGATTCCAGCATCAAACTATGCGTGATTAGGCTTGTTAGGAACACTGTTAATGTTAAAAAATATTGTGTTTCATGTTATAATCATGGAATTTGTTGATAACAAAGGCAGCATTTCATCTAGAAATAAAGTAGTTTTAATTATGAAAAATTTAAATTAAAGAACATGAATGTTGTACCAGTAGGACTGATAGCTTGTTAAATTTATGTACTGTAATGTTATTGTGTACCTGGAAGAATCCTGGAGATACTAAAAGGTATCAGATAGATTATATAATGGTAAGACAGAGATTTAGGAACCAGGTTTTAAATTTAAGACATTTCCAGGGGCAGATGTGTATTCTGACCACAATCTATTGGTTATGAACTGCAGATTGAAACTGAAGAAACTGCAAAAAGGTGGGAATTTAAGGAGATGGGACCTGGATAAACTGAAAGAACCAGAGGTTGTAGAGAGTTTGAGGGAGAGCATAAGGGAACAATTGACAGGAATTGGGGAAAGAAATACAGTAGAAGAAGAATGGGTAGCTCTGAGGGATGAAGTAGTGAAGGCAGCAGACGATCAAGTAGGTAAAAAGATGAGGGCTAATAGAAATCCTTGGGTAACAGAAGAAATATTGAATTTAATTGATGAAAGGAGAAAATATAAAAATGCAGTAAATGAAGCAGGCAAAAAGGAACACAAACGTCTCAAAAATGAGATCGACAGGAAGTGCAAAATGGCTAAGCAGGGATGGCTAGAGGACAAATGTAAGGATGTAGAGGCTTGTCTCACTAGGGGTAAGATAGATACTGCCTACAGGATAATTAGAGAGGCCTTTGGAGAGAAGAGAACCACTTGTATGAATATCAAGAGCTCAGATGGCAACCCAGTTCTAAGCAAAGAAGGGATGGCAGAAAGGTGGAAGGATTATATAGAGGGTTTATACAAGGGCGATGTACTTGAGGACAATATTATGGAAATGGAAGAGGGTGTAGATGAAGACGAAATGAGAGATACGATACTGCATGAAGAGTTTGAGAGAGCACTAAAAAACCTGAATCGAAACAAGGCCCCGGGAATAGACAACATTCCATTAGTACTACTGATGGCCTTGGGAGAGCCAGTCATGACAAAACTCTACCATCTGGTGAGCAAGATGTATGAGACAGGCGAAATACCCTCAGACTTTAAGAAAAATATAATAATTCCAATCCCAAAGAAAGTAGGTGTTGACAGATTTGAATACTACCAAACTATCAGTTTAATAAGTCACAGCTGCAAAATACTAACGCGAATTCTGTACAGGCGAGTGGAAAAACTGGTAGAAGCGGACCTCGGGGATGATCAGTTTGGATTCCGTACAAATGTTGGAACACGTGAGGCAATACTAACCTTACGACTTATCTTAGAAGAAAGATTAAGAAAAGGCAAACTTACGTTTCTAGCATTTGTAGACTTAGAGAAAGCTTTTGACAATGTTAACTGGAATACTCACTTTCAAATTCTGAAAGTGGCAGCGGTAAAATACAGGGAGCGAAAAGCTATTTACAATTTGTACAGAAACCAGATGGCAGTTATAAGAGTCGAGGGGCATGAAAGGGAAGCAGTGGTTGGGAAAGGATTGAGACAGGTTTGTAGCCTCTCCCTGATGTTATTCAATCTGTATATTGAGCAAGCAGTAAAGGAAACAAAAGAAAAATTCGGAGTAGGTATTAAAATTCATGGAGAAGAAGTAAAAACTTTGAGGTTCGCCGATGACATTGTAATTCTGTCAGAGGCAGCAAAGGACTTGGAATAGCAGTTGAACGGAGTGGACAGTGTCTTGAAAGGAGGATATAAGATGAACATCAACAAAAGCAAAATGAGGATAATGGAATGTAGTCGAATTAAATCGGGTGATACTGAGCAAATTAGGTTAGGAAATTAGGTTAGGAAATGAGACACTTAAAGTAGTAAAGGAGTTTTTCTATATGGGAAGCAAAATAACTGATGATGGTCGAAGTAGGGAGGATATAAAATGTAGACTGGCAATGGCAAGGAAAGCGTTTCTAAAGAAGAGAAATTTGTTAACATCGAGTATAGATTTAAGTGTCAGGATGTCGTTTCTGAAAGTATTCGTATGGAGTGTAGCCATGTATGGAAGTGAAACATGGACGATAACTAGTTTGGACAAGAAGAGAATAGAAGGTTTCGAAATGTGGTGCTACAGAAGAATGTTGAAGATGAGGTGGGTAGATCACGTAACTAATGAGGAGGTATTGAATAGGATTGGGGAGAACAGAAGTTTGCGGCACAACTTGACTAAAAGAAGGGATCCGTTGGTAGGACGTGTTTTGACGCACCAAAGGATCGCAAATTTAGCATTGGAGGGCAGCGTGGAGGCTAAAAATCGTAGAGGGAGGCCAAGAGATGAATACACTAAGCAGATTCAGAAGGATGTAGGTTGCAGTAGGTACTGGGAGATGAAGAAGCTTGCACAGGATAGAGTAGCATGGAGAGCTGCATCAAACCAGTCTCAGGACTGAAGACCACAACAACAACAATCTTATTGTATGAACAATTATCCATACAATAAATGTGATGTCTCATAAAGGGTGTAAAACTAAATTTTGTTGTTGATAAAGATACATTCAAGCTGTTGGTTGACTGTTCAGTTTGTGCTAAATAAATATACCTGAATGAAGTAAGGAGGTCCATAGAGGAAGAATCATCCTACAGATGAAAATCAAGTGGTGCCTTGGTAATACTTGATTTGAGTGTTGTGGCAAATGTGTGGAATCATGTTCCACTGATAAGATGTATCCCATGAAAACATTTTCAAAAAACAACGATAAGCCCATTCTGTATTACAAATTGATCAGTCTTCATATGCTTTCAGTATATTGAAATATAAACCTAATAATATCATCATTCCTGATAAAGCATTAGCAACACATTATTTTTGCAAAGAGTATAATTTTTCACTATAGAACAAGTTTATGAAAGATGCACACCTTCACTTGAAAAACCCAACTACTGTTCTTATTGGTAAAGAGTATACAATACGCTTTACATATTCCCATATTAAAAACCTAGAGGTGAGTTCAGGAACCACACTTATGAGGAAGTTGACTTCTACTCCTGTTTACTCTCAAACTGAAAGCAATACAATATTTGGATTGGGGACTGAACAAACTATAGTGTGTTGAAAGATGAGAGTGATTAAATTAGTTAAAGCTAGGAATTTGGAATAATAAAGATAGTTAAAGCTAGGAATTTGGAATAATAAAGATAGTTAAAAAGTGAAGGAGTATTAGGAGCCTGAATTTGTGTGTGTTACACTCAGTTGTGCAGTTCAGTGCTATGATACTGTGGCATAATTGGTCAGTGGAGTGCCGAGTACAGTAACACAGGATAATGCTGTGTCAACAGCCAGTTCACCATACAGGAGAAGACATGACAAGAAGCAGCTCACTGCAAGCCAGGGCACGGACTTTGAGGCAGTAATTGGATCAGATAGGCCAGCTGAGCAACACCTGAATATTCCCCTGACCTACTGGGAAAGAAAAACAGCAGACCAGCAAGAAAGCCACATTTAAGGACCGGCAGCCCGCTCATCAACATCATCTGTCTTGAGGTGTTTGAGTGACACAGAGCCGTGTTAGTTACCACCACCACCAGTTCAGAGTTGTAACTGCAATCACAATCATTGTAATAGTCACTGTCATAATGCAGGTAGTTTCCCAGGAGCTGCCAGAGTGACTCCACTGCCATAACTATCCAGCCTTAATTATCTTAGGACACTGTCTTTGGAGCCATTGCTTGGGGTGCTTTGTGATAATGCACTGTCGGAATTATCCTAGATGCTGCTGGCTTGAACACCATGACTGGGGCAGGGCCAGGGATCCTGGCCCATTCATACCAGAGTGTCGGTGCTGGGGACGTCTGCTGAGACAAGGCACTGATCTGTCCTGCCACACCCCCCAGTTGCCAGCATGACTGAGTCACACAGTGAGTGGTTCCAGCTGCAGCAAAATGTCCTGGAAGGCTGGAGTGCCACTGGCAATGCAGCAGATTCAAGTTATGCCAATGCAATTACAGATGCAGCAGCTGGCGCGTGTGTGAACATCCACCAGTCACCTCTGTCACCACCAAAAATATTATGAATGGAAGCAACCCTCGCCTAGAGTGCCCACAACCAATATATTGCTGTTTATTAATAAATGTTGCTATTTTGACACCAGGAGACATCCACGGACACATTCCCATCATCTTCCTCACACCCAGCAGAAAAACCAGCAGTGGAGTTCAGTGCCCAATTACACTAGTATAGATGTGGCCATTGATAAAGCACCTTACACTAAGTATCTAATAAACGTATGTCTTGGAACTGCTGTGAGCATTTGCTACACAAGGAATGTTAGTTTTTGTTAAACTATACTGAAAAAATTGCATCTAGGAATTACTGTAACTTCAGGCAGTGATTGCATTTGCTACTGTGGTACTGTGTCATAGGAGAGAGAGGTAGGCTGATTGATGAGCAAATTTACTTGCATAGAAGCTTTTGATGTGCATAGTATATTCTGGTGGTAATAAATATGGAAAAAAGTCATGTTAGTATAAAACTGTATAGTGTACATCATTTGCACAATTTCTGTAAATCAGTTTACAGCTTTTCTACAAGACTGATCAAGAGTCAGAGGGCTTAACAGATAATGCAGGTACACCCTAGTCATACCTCTGGAACACTTGGGGGTACCTAAATCAGCATAATCCACATATCAGTTCCTAGTAGGGAAACAATCAGTGATTTTTTTAAAAAAAAAAAAAAAAACTGTTACGGATGCAGGTGTGGAAGGAGCTATATCTAAGCACAACTCTGAAACACGCACTGAAATTTATAACACACTATGTACAAAAGAACATACTGTTGGGATAAGATGAATGCAACTCTATACAATGGTGTAGAAGAAACTGGATATGCAAGACATTTTCCCCATGCTTTATTCTCCTGGAAACATCATTCACCTTCCTAAGTCTAACAACTGTGGCTTGTGAGTGTGTGTGTGTGTGTGTGTGTGTGTGTGTGTGTGTGTGTGTGTGTGTGATTGATTTTTTTGTTGTGCATATGGAGGCACCAAGTAACATATCTTGAACATGTTTGCATAGACTGAGGTTTGACAAGCAATGAGAACTTCTATACAATTAATGTAGGTAGTTCACATACTTTGAAATTGTGTGGGTTGGCAACTGCAGATTTACTTTGTGAGAAATAGCATATAATGAATGGCCTGTCTTATTGTAGTCATAACCAACAAGCATCTTTTATGGTAAGATAATTTTCTGAAACTGGACATTATTGAGACACATCTGTCTGTTTAGACTATTCACTGCTAGCAGTTTTCATGCACAGTACTTACATAACACATCAATTTGTCATCTGCATTAGAAGGATTTTACTTAGCCTATACTGCTACAAAATTTGAACAATACACTTATTTGTAATTGTTTCCAAGTATAATAATTTAAAAAATGCTTAAAAATCCTTCTCAGACATTTCTGAGATTGAACATACAGTAATTTCAAGCCAAAATTTATAAACTACGAGCTTTCGCTTATGGAAGAAATTGTCTGACAATCTCAACATGTAATTCACAGCCAACTATGCTTAGAGAAAATAACAACATCAGATTTAGGTAAGAGAACGTTACAAAAGTACTTTTGCAATTAGAGCTACATAATGAGGTCAGATTATCTGCATTAATTGCAACCAGATAATGTCCCCACAACACAGACATATTACAAAACTGTACACTGCAATGTGTAAAAGTTTCCATTTAAGTAGCAGGGTACTTTTGAAAGAATAATATGACCATACTAAAAATCACATGTGGCATGAGATCATTCTTTGTAGTCTAAAAAGGCACATCAGGCTTTTGGAATTTGGTAGGGGTCAATTGTTACTTCTAAAGCATTTTTTAAATTGCAGGATCCTCAGCCACTGTGACACTGTGTGTCATCAGTTTCTGACTTGCTAATCACAGGTCACACATTATACCAAGCTTTCTATTTCAACTGGCAAAACAACTGTACATTACATGATATTTCCAGGGGAGCCACGTGGGATCAAGCAAATTTAACAGTGAAGGGCTAATTCCAACTGCAAGAATTCATACAGTTGTAGGCTTACACCTTCTGACACATATTAATCTTCTTCATTTTGGGTTCCCTGGGGATTTTTGTCCTACATATGAATCGGACTTCAAGGGGTCCCTCACTTCCAACATAAAATACTGACACCTTGATTATTTGAAAGCAGTTATCATCCTTGTGTCTCCTCTACCTGCACTAGCCACCAACACAATTGTGCAACGATTTACCAATTACAATAACATGACAACAACAAAAACTGAAGACAGGCAGTGACTCATCTGTGGGCAACTGATTTGTTGTGCACAGGCACACACAAAGATTTGATGTCTCAAGATTTTTAGCTACAGATATTTTTGTAGCATGTGTGTTCTAGTGGAGATTTACACGAGATAGAAACTTGAAGCTACCTGTTTTATGCGGCAAGAGCAGGAACAGAATCACAGGTTGCAAGAAGGATGCACAAAATCATTGAAGCTGACTGTGCCCAAGTAGTGTAACAATGGAAAATGGTACTGAAATGCAGGAGGATCTGCAGTGAATTGACGAATACATTTAGCTACAAAATAGCAGGTCAGCAAGTGGAAGCAGTTAATTCCATAAATTATCTGGGAGTACGCATTAGGAGTGATTTAAAATGGAATGATCATATAAAGTTGATCGTTGGTAAAGCAGATGCCAGACTGAGATTCATTGGAAGAATCCTAAGGAAATGCAATCTGAAAACAAAGGTAGTAGGTTACAGTATGCTTGTGCGCCCACTGCTTGAATACTGCTCAGCTGTGTGGGATTCGTACCAGATAGGGTTGATAGAAGAGATAGAGAAGATCCAACGGAGAGCAGTGCGCTTCGTTACAGGATCATTTAGTAATCGCAAAAGCGTTATGGAGATGATAGATAAACTCCAGTGGAAAACTGTGCAGGAGAGACACTCAGTAGCTCGGTATGGGCTTTTGTTAAAGTTTCGCGAACATACCTTCACTGAAGAGTCAAGCAGTATATTGCTCCCTCCTATGTATATCTCGCAAAGAGACCACGAGTATAAAATCAGAGAGATTAGAGCCCACACAGAAGCATACCGACAATCCTTCTTTCCACAAACAATACGAGACTGGAATAGAAGGGAGAACCGATAGAGGTACTCAGGGTACCCTCCGCCACACACCGTCAGGTGGCTTGCGGAGTATGGATGTAGATGTAGAAATTAATCTTTCTTTTTCTTACATCAAACCTCATAATAGATATCTGTAGGTGTGGTCCATAAAAGACAACAATCTACACACTTCAAAAGATTCAGGCTGTTCTAAAGAAGGTAACATATAAGAGCAGAAGTAAAGTTATCTGAAGCAGAAAGGCACTGAATGTGGAACAGTTATTATAGACCTACTGATTGTACTTTGTGACATGTAATTAATACACTGACTGCTTAGAAGCTGCTGCCTTCACTTAGTTACAACTGCAGGACACGGTTAGGCCTAAAGTGGGAAACCTCACTAATCTAAACTCTTACAGCCCCAAACAGTTATCCTTTACAGAAACATCTTGTTTTGTACACCATAGCCAAGGTTAGAGATTTTGTTGTTGGTCAGATTTATATGGAAGACTGAAACACAGCGGTGTTTATACATGATATCACTGCTACTGAAATGCCCCACAACTCTAACAAGGAAACACAAAATTACAATAGTAACTCCTTTATTGCCATATTGCAATATCAAATCTTTATAAATGTTTTGCTACATCAAAACATAGCATTCTCCGGCATTTATGTTGACATCCACACATTTTCGCCATTTAATGTAGTGTCCACATATACTTTTATGTTTTTTGCAAGTGTCCATATCATTTTAGTGTTGGGAATTAGGATCTTTTGATTTTCGCTATCATCCGATAAACTACTTATACGTTTTTCACTTCAGTTATTGAATTACATCAACATGGACCAATGTGGATGAATCTATCAAATCTTTGTTTAATAGAAATAGTAAAATTTATGATGAAGTGTTTTGACCACTTTTCATATATAAAAAAGAAATCGTGGCCACTTACGATAGAAAATATCAACAAAGCCATGAAAGTTTTAAATCTCGTATCACATAGTCTGACTAGTAGCTGGCTGCTCTAAATTTTTTGTCTGTGATATTACTGAGCTGAATTATGATTCCTCATCTGACATTTTTAATGCATTCATGTAGGTTGTGGGAAACAGAACATGCTACTCTGTCCTCATTCCACAATCATGCCTGCCATCCCATCTTTATTATGTATACGTACTACCTGTACCTACTAGACCTCTATACTAAAATACATTTTTCTAGATAATAAACTGTAGCTTTTCGTTGCTGATCTCTTCAGTTCACCAGGCACACTAGAGATCTGTGTCCTTCAAGTGAATCTGGCAGCCCACGTCTCACTCCAGCTGACTTACAACCTGTGGCAGCACAGTGCTCCTAAACTTTAGCTTAATATGAGTGCCTGTGCATATAGTGGGTGATTTGAATGTGCACAGCAGCAGAGGACCGTAACTGGAAAGCAAACACTAGAGCATGAGGTAATGTCACCTAAATCTCTTCTTCCACACAGACTGGGTGGAGGTCACCTTCAGAGCCATAGTTTGGAGGTTTCACACTTTGACAGAGTAGATGTTTGTGGATAATCCATTGTACTCTCTTTTACAGGTAAGGAAAATAGCAATAGCCATTGATTTTCTCAGCACATTTAACCACTTCAGGATCCCCAGTGCTTAATGGATGTACAAGATTAGGTTCTCCAGGCTGTCCTCTGGAATGCAATTACACCAGTTATACTGGGTAAAACAACAACAAAATAATACATTATTGTGAAGAACATAGTATCTAACTAGTGTCTTAGGTGGGTCAAGTGCAGATTGTATTCTGATTTCTCTCCACCTAGGATTCCTGTCTTGGAGATGACACACATTGCTGCTGACATGAAACGCAGACAATAAGTGTTATCATGCACCAGAAAGACATTATATTTAGAGCTTCATCCCTCAGAGCAAAAGTTACTGGATATTTCTTCAAGTAAACATGGTAATGTGTCAGTTACTACATTGTTCTGTTCCATGACATAAACTATTTTTAAATTGTATTACTGAAGTGAACCACTTCTGCATACACTAATTTGCAACTGAGAAGAAAGCTTAAAGGTTGGCAACCACAATATACTTTGGTGTAATTATCAACAAAATAGTGGTAGAATTTCCTGAAAGGGTACATAATTGTGACAACTTCATATTCAGTTGCTGTGTAGGCCCATTAAGAAAGGGTAGCGTACAGACACTTCATCTACCATCTAAACCCCTGATTTGGAAGAGAGAAGCTCCCAACCTGGTAAATGAAGCATCAGTTGTCAAGCAAAAATCCTGGGACATTCATATGGTACACCAACTGTTTATTTGCTAGTGCATCTTTGATCTTATTAAAAGCAGACTGGATTACTTCAGACCCAATCTAAGGGATCAGTCTGCGTACAAAATTTTGTAATTGTTCTGCATATAAAAACTGGTTTGGAAGAAAATGACAATGTTCATTGGCTAAATCTGAAGATACTTTTAACTGCACCTGTTTGGTATACTGGGAAGTTATGAACTCTTTGTATTTTTGTTTTGTCAATTACGACATATTGAGTCATAATAATGTGCCAGAAGAAATTCATTCATTCATTCTCTCTCTCTCTCTCTCTCTCTCTCTCTCTCTCTCTCTCTCTCTCTCTCCCTCCCTCCCCCCCCCCCCCCCCCACCCCCACCGTCTTTTTTTTTTTTTTTTTTTTTTTTTTTTTTTTCATATAGCCTTTAACATCATATTGCTGAAAGTATTCTAAAACATTCTCTACCAATGACATGTGCACTTCCAAAATTTGTGTGGCATTCATCAAATCACCCACATATAAAGTAATTCTTTGTAGTAATTCTGGGCCTAACAAATCATGTAATGTTATTATAAACACACCAACACTCACGTTTAGAGTAACTGATGTCATTCTAAATGGGTAGGTATGACATGCAGAAATAAAAGCAATGTACTTTACAGGAGCTCTGTTTAGACTTATCTGTCAAGACGACGTACTCAAATTGATGGAAACGAGGTACTTGATCCTTGGTTCCACTGTACTTGTTGAACTAAATTTTCTGCTCAGATTCTCACATGATTATTATTTTATTAAGTGCCCTCATGTCCAATACCAGCCTAGTGCTTCTCCTAGTCTTACCTAAACAGGGGGTTGCAGTGCTGTCTTTTTGATGGGTTCCAATCCATCACTGAAAGGTTCATGTGGTAGAATGTTGTCTCAATGACATAGTCTACTTTATGCTCAAAATCTCTCATTTATGCACAGTATGGAACACTGATAGGGAATGAAATTCTCATTTTCATATTTTAGTTGACTGCAAAGAATTTTGTGATAGATACTCACAGTTACACAATAGTTTTTACAAAAATTGCATGAGAACAATGATATAGTAGTCCTCTCCTGTAGCAAATGCCAGAAGCAGTGAACTAAAAAAAATGTGTTAACAGATGTAACAGTATGCAATGTCTGATCTCTGGTGTCTCAGATCATGTAAAATATTGTTGTATGGATGATGCAATATGTGCTGCAATCCATCAAGACATATTTGGATTTTCCAGTAGTAAATATGGAGGTACGAGTGATTAATGGAGACTGGATATAAGTATAGAGTGTGGGTGCCTTTAAAGAAGCACTATAACATTACGGATTAGGTGTCTGAATGAAGATTGTTAATTGGAAGCCATATGGAAATTCACAAGAAGAAAGAAGCAGCTTTGGATTGCATCTTATCTGATAAATACCAATAGCATTGGGCAAGCTACAATTAAGCAACTTTTGCATCCCCCCAAAAATAATTTTTGGTACTAGTCAACTTGTACTTACCCAGCACTGCATTGTAACATATGTGTCACACCACTTGTATTTGGTTAGATGAGTAATGAACCTAAGAAGTAAAATGAAAGGGTCACAGGCCACAGAATCTTTAGTGCCATGCATTTGCAATGTAATCACAGTGTCACACCACAACACTCCCTGCAATGTCTGATGTTCCAGTCGTTAGCAAGACTTTCTGCTGGAATAGCCCTACCTGAGCTAGATTCTCCTCTCTGGAGGGTACCTGTGTACATACAGACAGGTTAGTGTATGTAACGGACACAGGTCTCCACTCTGCAGCACCAGAAATAGAACCTGGAGCCTGAACTCCCATGTTGCAGTCACTACAGACCCTTCTGTTAGCAGAGCTACCATAGCTCCAGGTCACATAGCAATACAGGGGATATACAGTGCACTGTGCAGTTCAAATGGAAAAAGCCTGTCAGTAGGAAGACAAAGAGTTAATGATTACCGAGTTTTCCCAGTTACTGTAGCACAGTGCCTTAAATATAGGCCATGTCTTTTAGTTACAGACCCTGCTTCATATGAAAACAGAGGTCTACTACTGAAGGAGAGCTTTTGTGCCTAACCATTGCTTCCTATAGCTGGGGCATTTTTCAAGGTTGTAAAAGTTGTGCAGTAATCTTGCATGCATTAAGTGTTGTGGGCACCCTTTAACTGTCTGAAACTCCTTGGGTCTTTCCTGCCAAGTAAAAGCAATACCATCATGACAATTATAGGAAATGCAGCTCCTTCTGACAAGAGATAGCTAATTACCATATCAGACAAATAACGTTAACAGGTGACACATCTTGCCGACCTTCACTCATACCTCACATTCACTGGAGGGTAGCAAGTTTCCATCTGATGTGCACAACTACTCTGGAGTAGTTATCTATGGAGTTTGTGGGGAAATGTTCATTGTTGCACAGTTTCTGATTGTCATATGACATTGAGCAGTATTTGTATATTTTCAGTGATGAGAATTTCATAATCATGGAAATGAGCTAATTCTCTCGGTGATTTATTCACTGAACTGATGTGGCACTGGACAAATACACAACATGACATTGAACCACTTCTGCAGCTGCAAAGATTTAAAAAATCCTCTAGTTCATACACCCCAAGAAATCAGCATTTTGGAACTAAGTATGTTGATTGCGGTGTTAAGAATATCTCACACGAAAGAACCTAGTGGCAGTCTTTTATATGCAAGTATTACGTGAACAGAGTGTCTTTGGAATTCATACATCAAGAGCTTTCATACACAACTAAAGCATTTGGCATAACACTATGATGTGTATTGTATCTGTATGTGAGCTCTCAGGAGCTGTGTACAATGTAATATAAAACTATGTTCATATGTGATCTTGCTTTCGTGTCCAGCATTACTGTATCATTATTATTCATAACCAGGCTCCAGCCAGAACATAACGTCAGCCAAGAGGTTTACCTGGCCAGCATCTTCAGGTGATTAATCTGGCACACTAACTCGTTCAAACAGAAATTAAAGCATATAGCAGCTCCTTTGTACACTATCTAGGTCTACTACACTTGCACCACTCTAACTGTCCACCAGTGCTAAGCGTGACAGTGCACCAGCAGTGAAAACTTACAGAAATCGAATACCAAACATTTATTAAAAACCAAACAGAACAGGGTTCCACACCCTAGCTGAAGGATACCCCTGTAATTCTGTTTATAATGGACATAAGGGGTATCACTTAAGAGAGATCTGAAACCCTGTTTTGTTTGACACTAAAAACTATTATCTTTGTTTTGGGCATCAATTTTTAGCAAATTCAAGTTCTCACAGCTTTAAGTATCTTTTCCTCAGGCACTATTTGCATTACAGAGTGAACTGGGTGGTGTTTTACTTGTGACAATTGAAGAGAGCAGTTTTTCTCACTTTCCTTAGGAAAGTGAATAAGGAATTTGAAATGGAAGTTTTAGTCAGATTTTGTCATCTTTTTTGGTGCTATGATTACAAATTTTAAGAATGTCCTATTTACTCAACTGCTAATCATGTTTTGTTTACTTTGCAATAATTTTTCTGTTCTCACCCACAAACTGCGTTTGAGTAACTGAGAATGAAAGTGATCTCAGCTTGTAGAATAGTGGTTTTCAGTAAACATCACACTCTCTATTCCAAAAGTTTGAGCCATGCACATTATCATTAGTATGAATGATTGTATGAATGTAACATGCAATTGTACACAGCTTGAAACAAAATGAAGAGAAAGTGAATTTTGGCGTTTTCAAAATGGGCATCTTCACTAGCCCGTGTCATTAATTTATAACATGGAAGTAATATCACATGTGATGGTGAATTTTGGGTTCAAGTTTAGTAAACCCAAAGAAATCACTTTCCAGTCAGATCACTATTCTCTGGAAGACAAGAAAAAAAGGAAAAAGCCAGTGAGTGCAGAAGTTATGTCACAACACACATTCACTTTTCTCAGTAATCACATCCCACCACGACTGATGCAGCAGTGAAAAACACTCCTTTCCAGAAGCTCTGAATTCAGCAAATGAGAAGTTGCACGATTTACTAGTGGGCCAACTCAAGTCAATACAAACATTCCAGGTGACCTTCAATCAGATTGACAAATTTGATGAACTCCTCACTGAATTACAACAACCACTATAAACTATTAACAATGACGCAGATGATGATTTACAGTTATTGCATACTGCAAATAGGAATTAATTTCTCTCCCTACAGTAGACAGATTGAGGTAACTTCTAAACTTTGCACACAAGCAGACAATTCAATTCATATCCAGGAAAGGAGAATCTGAAGGTTTGTTGAACACAAAATATAAACATGAACATTTGAAAGCTGAATGTAGAGCAATATTGAAAATAATAAAATACTAGAATTTAAGAAGTTTGTGTAAGATCCTTACACCTCTCACTGAAAGTTCTTCATATGACCACCCTATGTCAGTGTGCTGATTATGTAAGATAGCACTGGGCTCCAAATGTCAAATACATCCAACTGTGGGATACAGTGTACTGTATCACATTGATCTTTAGCCGCATGTATACCATTATTGAGACACAGTGCAGTTGCAACTGTGTAGAAGTGCAGAATCCAAAATGAGAGGATTATTTTAATACCAGTAATGGTAGACTTGGCATTCAGAATAAATATAACAGTACTGACAAAGACCTGTTGGAGCATTTAAAAAAACACTGCCCCTGGAATTAGTCAGTTTTTAGTTTTGTTATTCCACATAATGACTGACCAACTCTGAAAATTTAAAATGCCCTCATAATCTGAAACTGCACATTAGGAAATATATTATAAGTTTAAAACAGAAAGAAACAAGTATTAGATTTAGGCACTGTGAACTTGTCTTTAAGAAGTGTAACTGACAGCATGCTGCTACCTGGGGTTTGTTTATCCAGTATTTGAGAATGTGACCTCTTAATGGAATCCAATTAACTTTTAGCACATAAGTGGAAAAAGTTTAGGTAAGGTTTGCCGTTGTATTTGAAGTCAAATATTTAACACACTAACTCACTGTGAAGTAATCAAACTCATTTTAAAGTAATTGTACTATTAAAGTTGCTTCACACATGGGAGTTTGATTGTTTAATGGATGTGTAGTTTACTGGTACATTTGTACCATGTCATCCATGTGCTACAAAATTTCCACAAGTAAATTAGACACGTTTGAAAATCCACTGCATTAACCTGTTTGTATTCAAGATATCTACATGATAACCATGCAAGCATGTTATAAATTTCTAACAAACTGTTGTCATGATATGTCCATAAAGTCGTTTGTTCATAACAACAATATTTGTCAATATAATAGAAATAGTAACATTAAGTAAGCATTAATCAAGTCAATATTCTGTCATTCATAGGTATTTATTTTTTAATTATTGTACAACAAGTTTCAGAGCTACATCTCCATTTTCACTGACTGTGTGAATGTAATGAGCATTACATTTGTTTCAATTTTTCACCTTACATCTAATGATACAATTGTATAGTTAACTTCCTTCAATTTAACATCAGCTGGGATGATGGCAGAGTGCAAAAGAGATGGAGAACTATGTCTACTAACATTACATACATCAGACCACAGAACTTCCTCTGTCTTGTGCATTGTTGAAATAGTTCCACATTTAGACTTACATTCTGAAACTATTTTTGAAATGTATATGACTATACTACATACTAATAACACATATTTAACCAATATTACAGTGATGTGATGTAGATTATAATCAATTTACAATTATTTCCATTCACATAATTGAAGAAATAAAATATGACATTAAAAGATTATTTGGAGAACTATACACTAGCCATTTTAGTTTATGTACTAACACACTGAGCATAAATTTTACATTCTAATTTAAATACAGAGTGACTTTATACTCAGTGCTGTTTGCCATTTGCTGCTTCTATTGCTATATGAGCAACAGAACAGGTCGAGGGGAAGGGGGTTTGGAGAGGGGGCTGACCATTAAACAGTCACTGTCGTTACCACATCCTGTTGGGGTGCGGGCTGCTGCTTGCATCTTGACTATATTTCTTTTCAGCTGGCTGCTTTCTGATTAGGTGTAAGTAATAGTCCACTGGTACTAAATATTACTATCAGCTGAAAACTCATCAGAATACCTTGATGTGCCACATCTACTACAGTGAAATGTGCCAGAGAATATACTACCTGTAGTTTGGGACTAGCTGCCATTTACAACCTCAGCATCTATAATGCTGATGGCCGTCAGGGAAGGTGAGACATGTACAGTACCAGTGAAGCATGTTGTTGGGCAGGTAGTCCTCTTGAATTGCCAATTCTACCAATGTTCTGGAAGGCTGTTGCCCTACATGCAGTTGATGTCCTTTGCCCCAAGTGAAGTACTGCAGGTCCACATCTGGCTGGAACTGTTCATATGATGGCAAAGATGGAGAATGATCATAAGCAACAAACAGTCACTGTCTTCATAGTAATAGTCACGGACAGTAGAAACATTGCACACATCTGTGAGCTCCAGGACTGAGACCTTCAGACATCGTACTACCTGAGAGGCCGTGCACTGAAGAGAGACTGCCTTGGGAAGAAGTAACTTTTGGCAGTGTTCCATCACAGCATAATGTAATCATTTTCACTTTGGTCTCCTCTTCAGATCTGGCAGCCACAATTATGTTCTTCATCTGCTGCACACTGTCATTGGTATTATAGAACAGGAGTCTGCTCTGTCTCATCTGTATTTATTCAGTAACCATCAAGGTCACCTCATTGATATACACCACTCCAGTATTGTCCATGTAGTAGTAGCAGCAATGTGAGATTACGTGTTTCCAAAACACCTCATAATGCCTTTCAGTGGAATCACACCCAAACCCAGCAACCCTTCTACCATGGGTGCTTCCTTATTCAGTAGGCTCATTTTTCCATCCCACTTACTTCATGCAAAGAACATCTCCAACTGTGGTCACATTTTGTTACAAAACCAGAGCTTAATCAGAGTGATATCATACGAACACTGCTCTCTACACACCCACAATAACCCTTTCCGACCTCACCGCCTCTTACTTCGCATTCGTATTTGAGGATGATTATTTTCAGGTGTGTGGGGACTTCTACATGGGTATGTTACCAGCCTTAAACACATAACCTGCAGCTTGGAGGACCAGGCTTAGTATTATGCGATTGCTCTACAAGGAATGCTGGCTTCACAACACCTGAGCATGCCCTCCTCCCCCTTTCCACATAATGATTAGAGAAAGAATATGAAAGACACCACCCGGCTTCACAACCTAATACCATTGGGGTCAAAAAATCAAGAGTTGGCCAAGGGAGGCTGACAGAAAAGGTATTAGTAGTCTGATAAATAAGTGGAATCAATGTCAGAATTAGGTAACAGCTTAGTCAGTCATGTGGTGGCATTTTCAAAGACTGTCAGAGTGTGCCTGATGAAAAAGGAGCATTGTTGTATGAAGGGCAGAGTATTTCCATGGATTGTGAAATTTTGTACGTGATAGTTGCAGTCTAACTGCAATTTTATATCAATGCAATGAAAAGGAATCTAGTTGTTACTTATACAGTAATGGCACTGTTACTGAATGAATATAACTTTTAGAACAAAACTATTACAGACACTCCTTACAGGTTATCTTTTATTGCACATGGGAAGTTGTGTACATCTATACAACAAAAGCTACATTCAGGCTACAACTTAGCTATCAGTACCAGCTCTCTGAGTCAGAAAATTAGCTGTTATTCTTGAAACAAAGTTGCTTCATCCCATCATAATATAAACAGTAAGTTATTTCTAACAAGCAAATTGTGCGACAATTTTTGTATCTACCATTTAACAAAGCATGCCCAATACAGATACATTTTTACAACAGTCTTCATTACAGTGCTTGAAAAAGTTACATTAACTTAAGAATTTCAGTGAGATTAATGTGAAATACTTGCTTCCTTTAAAGGAGAGCAAATTCCAATGACATTAATCATACAAATGTCAGTGACACCAAACTTATGCATTACAAATATCAAAGAGTTTCTCTTTCACAGTCAGTACTCCAAGCACACCACAAATTCCATTTTCACAAAGTACTTTGCACTGATTTTCACATGAATTTCCCAGTGTTATTGAAAAGTAAATAAATATGAAAAATTATCTAATTTTACACAAACTCTTCAGCACACTGTCAGTCTGCAACAGTATTAACATACAAATTTCATACAAGGAAATTTATGTATCAAATGAAAAATTTAACTGCAAAATCTAAAGTTTCTGTAACAGTTACTTCCTCAATCAGGAGAGGGTGGTATGTCAGGAGAAGTTAACAAATGAGGAGGAAGTCAATCCAACCCCACAATCTGAGTCGCCCCTTGAGGAGATGGTGAGCATACAAAATCATCAGATGGTAGACAAAGATACTTTTGTGTTTAAATCTTCACACAAAGACATCCATGTGCACTGAGAGTCTGCCTAAAATTGTTAGATAACTATTGTCTTTGAGAAATGCATGACACTGCTGCTTCCTGAAACTTATAACACCTGCTTTCTGTCATTGACCATCCTCACAGTTTCATATAATTGACAAAACTGAAAATAAAGCAATGTAACAATGAAATAGTGTATTATAGTTGAAGTGTACTTTTAATATTTGCAGAAAAATATTTTGTCAATTGTCATACATTTCTCCACATAGGAAAAAAAATTGTCGCAATCAAAATGTAAGGAATGCAAATATACATATCCAGTGCTTCAGACTATACACTGTCTGTCAGGTACACATGTTTCATTTAAGAAGCCAACAAGGTAATACAAAGTAGATCATACAGATAAAGAGCATATATGTGGATAGCATAGAGTGACAGTGAATGATCATTTTCAATGAATGTACTTCAAAATTTTTAAACTATTCACCCCATGACCAAACTGTATGTTCAGAGTGCACATACTGTATGTGTATATGCCACACAAGTATAATAAAAGAAACAGTGCACAAACCACAATTTAAGTAAATGGCATACTTATCAAATGTCATGAGGAGTTCCATTATTAAGCTTACTTGAGTTCAGTTTAATGAAATCATCAAGCAATACTGTAACACATTTATGTACTATATTTCTGAAGTCTATAACACTAAGACGAGATTGGAATACATGAGTGATTAAATAATCATATTAAATAATGTATCATCCAGAAGTATATGGAAAATCACATTGAATAGCAAGACAACACATCAAAATATCCTGAGAGCTTCATAATGTAATCACACACTTGGGTTACTACTTTACTTAAGGGGCAGGGAGATCAATATGAATAGACCACTGGCACTCTAGGTTCCTGCATGTTATTTTTCCACATGCACAAAAACTAAAAGGAAATGGAAATATTCACAATTCAAGCATAATCATGGAAACAAAACATTTAGAGCAAAATACTGTACATAATGCCCAGCAATTTGTGAGGAAGTACTCATAGAGAGAGAAGGATTGGGAAAGCTTTGAAAGCACTAGAGGAGTAATATGTTTTTCTGTACTTATACATCACGTTCAGATTACACTGAACCCATCATTACAATTATTAACACAAATCTACACTCAAACCACAATGTTGAGTAATTAAGTAGAAACTGTCATGTGATATAACAAAAGAACAGGAGTCCTAACACTACATGACTGTGTAAAGATAGAACAAATGTTTATACTGTATACAATAAAAGCCATGAGTGGTCAGAAGTCTGAAATTCACAAAATCAGTAACGTAATCTAATTTTGTTGGCCCTTGTTAACTTCAAAGGCGTATGATGGGATTAGAAGACAAGCAATATGGTGGCCAAAGTGTGTGCTAAAACATAGCTTAAATTGGTAATGTAATTCTCAAGGGACTAAATGTATTACAACTCAAGTGCATGTTTAAAATACATTGAAAGGAGGCAAAATATAAACCACAGAAGAACCCTTCATCTGGAGAAGCAGTAATAGCAAATCTACATTAAACAGTGAACCTATGATATCTTAAGGAACCAAACACTCAAGTTTTTAAATTATTTGTAAAGCAATCAGATGCTCACAGCAGTTTAAATGTGTTAAATATCTGAATCACAGGTAAAAAAGAAAAAAATTAGATAACGTTTGAACTTATGTTTGAAGTCACCAAGTTTTCTCAGTATGAAGCACTGCAGTAATATAGTCTGTGTAATTTGCCAATCATGAGCTAAACTGACTGAAAACACCATCATGTCCATATTACAGTCAAACTGTGTTAAACCTTTGACCTAACATTATACCTGTTAATGAGTAAATCAAAACAGGTATTTAATTATTGACTGAATATAAAAATATATATGAAATGTTGAAATTCAAATTCTTGTTGCCCCTGGAAGCTGTTACATAGCCACCACGCATCTGGTGCTGGGTATCATGAACCAGGTTAGTCATTAGTTAGTATTTATGGAATACTGTTCGGGCATACAATAAATACTGACCTATATCCATTACTCTCTCTGATTTAGGCTAAAGATGTACGTGCAATTGTGAACAGTGCAGAGCATTGGTTTCCAACCCAAGGTAAGTGGACTGCAGTGTGGCAATGGGCACCAGCTACTTGAAGTCAAACATTTAACACAATAATTCATTTTTAAAGTAATCAGACTATTGACACTGTTTTATGCAAGCGTGTTTGATTCTTTAAGGGATCAGATTTTTACTGGTACATTTTTAACATGTGGATGATGATGTGCAGAACATACATGAAGAAATTAGAAATTTATGGAAACTCCACTTCAGTGACTTGCTTGTATTTAAAATATTGATGTGATAACCATGCAATCAGGTTATTACTTTACAACAAACTGTTATGAATGAATGACTTTATGGACACCACATAACAAAAATTTTTGTGAACATGCAGTAACACAAACAAATGTAGTGAGTCTTGAGTTGGTTGGTATTCTGTCATTCACAAATTGATCACTTATTTATAATTGTCAAATGAGGTTTGGAGCTACAACTCCATTTTCACCAACTGTATGGTTCTAAAGAGCATTAAATCTGATACAGTTTTTCACCCAACACACAAGAATGCAGTTGTTACATTTAAGGAGGTGAATTACACCTCATGTGGAATACTGGCAGAATGCAAGAGCAATGCCACAATAATGCCTATTAACATTACTTGCATTTGACCACACAACTTACGTTTTCTGCATTGGTGAAATACTTCCACATTTTCACTTACATTTTGAAAAGACGTTATGACAATATAGCACAACTAACGGTGCACATTTGACCTATTTTAAAATGATGCGATGCAAGCTGCAATGGATACAATGTTATTTTCATTCACATAATATGTAAAAGTATTAAGAAATTAAAAAATTACTTGGATTAGTGGCCTGTAACAACAATATTTCAAGTGCTTACATCTTCAGCATGAAATTTTACATGCTAATTTAGACACAGAGTAGCACACTCTCTCTCTCTCTCTCTCTCTCTCTCTGGCTATGAGTATAGAGTGTTCAAACTAACATTACTCGCTGACTCCTCATAAAAAATTGGGAAACAACTTACACATTTGAGGTGCCAGGCAACTGCTGGTATCTTGCACTGTATTTCTTGTAAGCTGTCTGCTTTCTAGTAAGTCTGAGGCAGTAGTCCATTAATACTTAATAATGTCCCATGAGAAACTACTCTGTTGAAGAGTGCCAGAGAATACATGTGTGTAGTTAGGCACCCAAACTTCTATTCATTACCCTGGCTATTATAATGCTGAAGGGCATGTTAGCAAAGCTGAGACACATACAGTACTGCATCAAGCACGCTACTTGGCAGGTAGAGCTTCTTATCTGTCACATTTCTATCACACTGTTATGGAAGGAAGTTGCCCTATAGGCAGCCGAAATCTTTTCCCCAAGTGAAGGAGAGCAGGTATACATCTGGTTGAAACTCTTCATATTCCTGCTCGCAGGGATGCAGAACAATCTTCAGTGACAAACAGTTGTCATTCTCCAAGTAGTAGACACCAATATAAAAATGAGGATTGGTGCCGACATCAGTGAGGTCTAGGATGACAGACCTTTGAATATGGTACCAATTGAGATGCTGTGTGCTGAAAAGAGATGGCTTTGGGAAGAAGTACATCAGTGTCTCATACTTTCAGTAGTGTTACTCCACATCATAGTGTACTCATATTCATGTTTGGTCTCTTTTTCACATCTGCCAGCCACAAATTACATTCTTCGTTAGTAATCTCCAGCCTGTTGCCCACTGTTACTGGTATTTTAGAACAGGAGCCTGCTCTGTCGCTTCTGTATTTAATCACTAGCGATCGAGGTCACTTCAGTGTTGTGCACCACTCCATCATTGACCATGTAGTATGGTGACAAAATTCCTCATTGTGGTTTTCAGTGGAAACACATACCAGCCCAGCAACAGTTAATATTTGATTTGTTTTACACCATACTACCGAGTGTGCATACTTATGCAGTAGGCTCATTCTCCATTCCGCTTACTTCATGCAGACAAACATATCTACCTCTGGGCACATTTCATTCCAAAACCAGAGCTGAGTGAGACTGGTATCATATGAACACTGGTCTATGACCTGTTCCAACATCACCACCCCTTACTTGTAATTCATATCTGAGGATTATTATTTTCTGGATTTGAGGACAATTTTTACATGGTAATATTAACAGCCTTATATAACCCACAGCATTGAAGACTGAGCTTTGTGCTGTGCATTTGCTCCACAAGAAATGCTGGCTTCACCACACCTGAACATGCCCTCCTCCCCCCTTCCACATAATGATTAGAGAAAGAAAATGAAAGACACCCTCTGGCCTCGCAACCTAATACCATCGGGGTCGAAAAAACAAGAGTTGGCCAAGGGAGGCCGAGAGGAAAGGTGATAGTACAGTAGTCTGACAAATAAGTGGAAGCAATGTCAAACTTAGTTTACAGCTTAATAGCTGTCAGTCATGTGGTGGCATTTTCAAAGATTGTCAAGGACCATATGACAAAAAGAAAATTGTATGAGGCATTAGATATTCTCATGGATAGCAAAATTTCATGAATGAGTAACAGCACTGTTACTCATTAAACATAAATTTACAACATACACTCACTGCTCACATGTTATCTTGTATTCCACAATGGAATTTATGTGCTTTTACACAATCACAGTTACATGCACATATATCATAGCTATAAACAGAAACTTCATTAAATAAAGGCCTGTAATATTTGAACCAATAATAATGAATGATGCTTGATCTGGTAAGAATATAAAAAAATAAGATTTTGTAACAACTCAACTGTAGGCCAATAATTTCATTATCTACCATTTACAAAGTTATTTTGAATACAGAGAAGTATTTTTAAAACTCACTATATTAGAATGCTAGAGAAGAGCATCACTAACATAAGAAACTTTTGTTTCCTTTCAAAGAGAGCATATTTCAATGACTTTGATAACAGAAAAAGGTAATGATGATTACATAACGTAATATGAACATCAAAAAATTTCTCTGAACACAGGAAAAATAATCTATTGTGGAATTGATATGAGTACTCAAACACACCACAGATTCAATTTTTATGAAGTACTTTGGAGAATTTATGTGAAAATTAGTGCAAGTTATTGAAAAGTAAATAAACATGAAATAATTATCAAATTTTACACAAACTGTCAAGTACGCAGAAAAACTGTAACAGAGTATATACTAACATAAAAATTCATACAAAGAATTTATGTATTAAATGAAAAAGTTAACTGTGAAAACTACAGCTTTTGTAGCAGTCATTTCCTCAGGATATGATGGTACATTGGGAGACAGTAAGAAAGGAAATACAAGCCCACAGTCTAAGGGACCCATCCATGGTGGTGGTAGTAGTCAGGGAACAGGATAGATAATGATCAAATGGTATAACAGATACATTTGTGAGTGTGAGTGTGTGTGTGATAAAATGGTATAACAGATACATTTGTGAGTGTGAGTGTGAGTGTGTGTGTGTGTGTGTGTGTGTGTGTGTGTGTGCGCGCCTTCATACAAAGACATTGAGGTACACAGAGGCTCTGCCTAAAATTATTAAGCAAGTACTGTCTTTGAGAAATGCATGACACAGCTACTTTCTGAACTTATTACAGCTGGTTTCTGTCACTGACCATCTTCACAGTTCCATATAATTGACAAAACTGAAGAAAACTCAATGTAACAATGAAATAGTATATAACATTGGAAGGGTTCTTTTAATATTTGCAGAAAAAATTTTTATCAGTCATCATAAATTTCTCCACGTATGAAGAAAAACTGTGGAAATAAAATGTAAAGAACACAAACCGACATTTCCGGAGCTAAACACCATACGTTGTCTGTCAGGTACATATGTTTCATTTAAGAAGCCAACAAGGTAATACACAGAAGATCATTCAGATATGAGCATATTTGTGGATAGCAACATGCAACTGTTTCCTCTAATATTATATATATGTAGTTCTATAACGAGAGTGACAGTAAATGGTCAGTTTCAATGAATGTACTTTTTAAATTCTTGAAATATTTACTCAATGACCAAACTGTTTGTTCAGAGTGCATGTGTATATTACACACAAATGTAATAAAGGAAACAGTGCACAAACCGCAATTTAGGTAAATGTCATCAGGAGCTCCATCAGTAAGCCTATTCGAGTTCGATGTAATGAAATCATCAAGGAATTTAGTAACACATTTATGTCCTATATTTCTGAAGTTCATAGCACTAAGACGAGACTGCAATACAAGAGTCATTAAACGTTCATATTAAATAATGCATCATTCAAAAGCATATTGAAAAATACATAGCAAGACAACACACCACAATAACTTTAGAGCTTCATAATGTAATCACACACCTGGATTACTACTTCACTTAAGGGGCAGGGAGATCAATATGAGTAGACCACTGGCATTCCAGGTATCTGAATATTATATTTTCATATGCACAATAACTAAATGGAAAGAGAAATATTCACAATTTAACCATAATAGTGGAAAAAACATTTAGAGAAAATACAGTACATAATGCCCTTCAATTGGTGAGGAAGTACTCATAGAGAGTTAAGGACTGTGAAAGCTTTGAAAGCACTAGAGGAGTAATATGTTTTTTGTACTTACACATCACGTTCAGTTTACACTGAACCCATCATTACAATTATTAACACAAATCTACACTCAAACCACAATGTTGAGTAATTAAGTAAAAACTGTCATGTGATATAACAAAAGAACAGGAGTCCTAACACTACATGACTGTGTAAAGATAGAACAAATGTTTATACTGTATACAATAAAAGCCATGAGTGGTCAGAAGTCTGAAATTCACAAAATCAGGAATGTAATTTAATTTTGTTGGCCCTTGTTAACTTCAAAGGCATATGACGGGATTAGAAGACAAGCAACATGGTGGCCAAAGTGTGTGCTAAAACATAGCTTAAATTGGTAATGTAATTCTCAAGGGACTAAATGTATTACAACTCAAGTGCATGTTTAAAATACACTGAAAGGATGCAAAATATAAACCACAGAAGAACCCTTCATCTGGAGAAGCAGTAATAGCAAATCTACATTAAACAGTGAACCTATGATATCTTAAGGAACCAAACACTCAAGTTTTTAAATAATTTGTAAAGCAATCAGATGTTTGCAGCAGTTTAAATGTGTTGAATATCTGAATCGCAGGTAAAAAAGAAAAAAAATTAGATAACGTTTCAACTTATGTTTGAGGTCACCAAGTTTTCTCAGTATGAAGCACTGCAGTAATATAGTCTGTGTAATTGGCCAATCATGAGCTACACTGACTGAAAACACCATCATGTCCATATTACAGTCAGACTGTGTTAAACCTTTGACCTAACATTATACCTGTTAATGAGTAAATTAAAACAGGTATTTAATTATTGACTGAATATAAAAATATATATGAAATGTTGAAATTCAAATTCTTGTTGCCCCTGGAAGCTGTTACATAGCCACCATGCATCTGGTGCTGGGTATCATGAACCAGGTTAGTCATTAGTTAGTATTGATGGAATACTGTTTGGGCATACAATAAATACTGACCTATATCCATTACTCTCTCTGATTTAGGCTAATGACGTACGTGCAGTTGTGAACAGTGCAGAGCAGTGGTTTCCAACCCAAGGTAAGTGGACTGCAGTGTGGCAATGGGCACCAGCTACTTGAAGTCAAACATTTAACACAATAATTCATTTTTAAAGTAATCAGACTATTGACGCTGTTTTATGCAAGCATGTTTGTTTCTTTAAGGGATCAGATTACTTGGATTAGTGGCCTTTAACAATATTAGTTCAAGTGCTTACATCTTAAGCATGAAATTTTACAAGCTATTTTAGACACAGAGTAGCTCTCTCTCTCTCTCTCTCTCTCTCTCTCTCTCTCTCTCTCTCTCTCCCTCTCTCTCTCTCCCTCTCTCTCTCTCCCTCTCTCTCTCTCTCTCTCTCTCTCTGGCTATGAGTAGTAAGTATTCAAACTAACATTACTCGCTGACTCCTCATAAAAAACTGGGAAACAACTTACACATTTGAGGTGCCAGGCAACTGCTGGTATCTTGCACTGTATTTCTTGTAAGCTGTGTGCTTTCTAGTAAGTCTGAGGCAGTAGTCCATTAATACTTAATAATGTCCCATGAGAAACTACTCTGTTGAAGAGTGCCAGAGAATACATGTGTGTAGTTAGGCACCCAAACTTCTATTCATTACCCTGGCTATTATAATGCTGAAGGGCATGTTAGCAAAGCTGAGACACATACAGTACTGCATCAAGCACGCTACTTGGCAGGTAGAGCTTCTTATCTGTCACATTTCTATCACACTGTTATGGAAGGAAGTTGCCCTATAGGCAGCCGAAATCTTTTCCCCAAGTGAAGGAGAGCAGGTATACATCTGGTTGAAACTCTTCATATTCCTGCTCGCAGGGATGCAGAACAATCTTCAGTGACAAACAGTTGTCATTCTCCAAGTAGTAGACACCAATATAAAAATGAGGATTGGTGCCGACATCAGTGAGGTCTAGGATGACAGACCTTTGAATATGGTACCATTTGAGATGGTCTGTGGAAGATGTTGTAGACAGATCAAGCACACTTCCATCTGACAGGATATGTCAATATGAAGAACTATCAAATATGGGCAAAGTAAAATCCACACTCAAATCAACCAATTCCCCTTCATCCTAAAAAGCTCATTGTGTGGTGTGGGGCTACAGCATCATTTACAAAGAGAAATGCTTTTGATCCTGTTACTTATACCATCACTGCTAAGTGCTGTCAGTCTCTTTTGCACAACCACATCATTCCAGCTCTCCAACAGCTTTTATGTGTGGTTGGGATTATTTTTATGCAAGATGGCGCACCTCCACACATTGAAAATCCAGTTAAGCAGTTGCTGAAGCGTCATTTTGGAAAAGCTAGAATAATCAGCTGCCATTTCCCTACATCTTGGCCATCCTGATCATTTGATCTTAATCCATGTTACTTCTGGCTGTGGGGCTACCTCAGGGACGTTGTGTTCAGTGTTCTGATTGCAAACTTAGCTGCACTGAGGTCATGTATTGCGCAAAACATTCTGAACATGACCCCAGAAACACTTTGATCAGTTGTGGAACATGCTGTTTTTTGATTTCAACTTGTTGCAAAAAACAGTGGGCAGGATATTGAACATATTTTGAGCCAATGACACAAATTAATAATCTGATCTGATTTGATCTCGATTGATTCTTTTTATGCGGTTTTTGGCCTCAGGACAATTAAAAATCAAAATTTGTCATTCAATGTGATATGAACCTGTTGTGGTTGGTGGGCTTACATTACTAATGGTATCACACCTTTACACCCATGTACACTGAGTATCACAGTTTGTTTAATATGAAACACACATCTTAAGCATTGTTGTACAGTTCATTTCTGTTTTGTGGTTGAACACTATTACATTATGATGCTTGCAGTGCTATTGCTACATTTTGTAACTATTTATTTTTCTTCTGCCATACGTTTTCCCCATCTCTGATAATATTCCATTACAGTTTGATGTCATTCGTACCAGTGGTGTTATTTCTACAATGATTTGAAAATTTAACTTTGATTATAATCACCCTATATATGGATAATCACAGTAAACGACAAGTCAACACATCAAAGTACCACGAGAGCTTCATAATGTCAGCACACAACAATTAGATTATTACTCTACTAATGAGGAAGGAGTTCAGTATGAATAGTCCACTGATACACTAGATAATTCTGAGTCAGCACATGATTATTCCATAGGCACAATAACTGTAAACAGAAATATTCTAAATTCAACAACAATAGCTTAAACAAAAATTTAATTTAATACATCACATAAACTGCTGAGCAAGCTATAACATAGATTGAGAAAATGGGAAAGGTTCAAAAGGACAAGAATCATAATATTTTTCTCTGTACCTGTAAAATATGGTTCAGATAAGACTGAAATCATCCTTACAACTATTAATAGAAATGTGTGCTCAAATCACTATGTTATGTATTTAACCAAAAACTTACATCTGATATAACAAAAAAATAAGAGTCCTGTCATCTTGACTGTGTAAAAACTGTACCAATTTTGTGCAGTATACAATGAAAGCCATGGATAATCAAAAAGCTGATTGACAGAAAAGCAGCAATGTAATCTGTTTGTGTCAGGCTTTGTTAACTTCAAAGGCATATTATCGGATTAGAAGACAAGCAATATGGTGGCTAAAGTGTTTGCTAAAATCTAGCTTAAATTGATAATATAATTCCCATGCAACATTGTATTAAGGCTCAAGCAGATAAAAATATTATGATAGATGTCCTAGTATAATCCATAGAACAAACCTCAGCCAAGACAAGTAGCTATAGCTATTTGACACTAAACAGCAAACCTCCAGTTCCTTAAGGAATGAAACTCCCACATTTTTAAATTATTTCTAAAGCAATCAGAAGTTTCTAGCTATTTTAAGATCTAAATATCTGACAGATATGTGCATGAAAAAATTTGGAGAAGGTTAGAACCTACAGTTAAAGTCGTAAGTCATGAAATACTATCAGTATGGAATACTGCACGAATGTAGTCTGGGTAAGTTGCACATCACAAGCTACAGTGCCTCATTACATCTACTCAAGGCATTACATCTACAATCCGCAAATCACTGCGAGGTGCATGACAGAGGCTACTTTCCACTGTACCAGTTATTAGGCATTCTTCCTATTCAGTTCATGCATGGAGTGCAGTAAGAGTGAATGACTGAATGCCTCTGTGGTGACTGCCACACACATCAATTGCAGCTGACGCATAAAATTTGCGCCAACCACAGAGATTAATCTCCACAGTTCGCATGGGAGTCACAGAGAAGAGAGCTGTTGACTGTGATTCTCAAACCTACCTTTTTCTCTTTGTTGTCAATTCTCTTTTATGTATTCTCTTACTTGACAACCTGTTATATATGAAAGAAATAAAAAAAGATACTTGAGTTCACACTCATTAGTTTCCAATTTCTAACTGTGTTTGCTTGGGTACACACCTAGTTACACAACACTGGTGACCCCGACTGCAAAACAAACAGCAGATATGGATATGGACACACCAGCAGTGTCAAGACTAGCAGTTCGCTTACCACCCTTTTGGCCACACAACCCTATGCCATGGTTCACACAGCTGGAAGCGAGTTTCACGTACGCGGGAATAACTGCAGAAACAACTAAGTTTCCCCTCGTAGTAAGCCAACTCGATCATCGTTACGCAACTGAAGTTCAGGATATCATAACAGCTCCTCCAACAGAGGATGCATATGAACGGTTAAAGACTGAACTGATATGATGCTTAGCCATTTCTCAAGAAGATAGAATCCGGCAAGTATTGACGCAAGAAGAAATTGGTGACAGGAAACCTTCACTGTTCCTGCACCATCTCCACAGCAAGGTGGACCCTGGCATGATTCCAGATAGCATTCTGCATATCCTGTAGAGTTCCCACCTGCCATCACAGGTAAAAGCAGGCATCGGCACGCAGAACAAGACGTCACTGGACACAGTAGCAGAACTCGCCGACTGCATACTGGAAGTGATCACACCGAACACACAGGTCAGTGTTGTAGACATAACTGTCAGTGCAGCAGCTGCATCTACTATGGTGTCTTGGGCAGATTATGATGCACTAACCGCCAAGGTCAATCTCCTATTCTCCTATGCACACAGCTCTCGAAACTAATGTCGAATGGCATCATTGTCAATCAGAGAAGCCGTAGCCAATGACGACACGGAAGTCGTTTCGCATCACAATCTACAACCGAGAACAGACTGACCATTTGTTGGTATCATAGTCGGTATGGAGAGCAAGCACGTAAATGCATTAGCCCATGTTCTTTCTCCAAACGCTTGTTCACCCACTGCTTGAATACTGCTCAGCAGTGTGGGATCCGTACCAGGTAGGCTTGATAGAAGAGAGAGAGAAGATGCAACGGAGAGCAGCGCGCTTCATTACAGGATCATTTAGTAATCGCGAAAGTGTTACAGAGATGATAGATAAACTCCGATGGAAGACTCTGCAGGAGAGACGCTCAGTGGCTTGGTACAGGCTTTTGTTGAAGTTTTGAGAACATACCTTCACTGAAGAGTCAAGCAGTATATTGCTCCCTCCTACGTATATCTCGCAAAGAGACCATGAGGATAAAATCAGAGAGATTAGAGCCCACACAGAGGCATACCAACAATCCTCCTTTCCATGAACAATATGAGACTGGAATGTAAGGGAGAACTGATAAAAGTACTCAAGGTACCCTCCGCCACACACCGTCAGGTGGCTTGTGGAGTATGGATGTAGATGTAGATGTAGAAATTGGAGTGGAAAGTGGCAGTAGATGCTACCTCCTATCTTCCTGCATCTTGACGCCTTTTTATAGCAGATGGTGCGCCAGGCAGGAAATTTTTAATCGACACTGGTTCAGAGCTCAGTATACTATCGAGTCCTTGCATTGTTACCGGCCGCGCACTACATTTAACTTATCCACTGCCAACAATTCACAGATGTCAACATATGGATTACAACAAGAGAATCTTAACTTGGGACTCCCTAGAGATTTTAAATGGAATTTCACAGTAGCAGATGTCACAGAAGCAATACTAGGAGCTGATTTCTTATCACACTTCAGACTTTTGCCAGACTTGGCCAATGCTTGCCTGATTGACAGTCTCACCTACCTATCAACGGCTTGTTATTATCATGACACAGATTGTACCAGTATTAAGTTAGTTCAAATGGCAGACACAGAGTACCGCGCAGTCCCTAGCAGATTTTCCTGAATTAATGAAACCACCTGGAGCCCTGCACAAAGTGTTGCATGATACAGTACACTACATAAAAATCACAGACTGTGTCATGTCAACCTAGGACACTAGCACCAGAATGCCTCACTATAGCTAAAGCGGAATTCGAGCTAATGCTTAAAGGAGGAATTATACGCTCGTCATCCAGTCCATGGGCGTCAGCCTTACACCTCTTACCAAAAAAAGGTGGAGCCTGGCGCCCGTGTGGCGACTACAGAGCACTGAATGCCAGAACTATTCCGGATTGTTATCCTGTACCTTTGTTAAGGGACTACAATCACGCGCTGCACGGTGCCACAGTCTTTAGTGTGCTAGACTGTGCAAAGGGCTATACAGAAATTCCTGTAGCGCCAGAAGGCGTACCAAACACTGCCATAACAACACCCTTTGGATTGTTTGAAAGTAATTTCATGACGTTTGGTCTGGGAAATGCTGCACAGACATGGCAACGTTTTCTGGATTCTGTATTACGAGGATTGACCTTCTGTTTTGCCTACCTGGATGACGTTCTCATATATTCTGCAAACAATTTACAGCACAAGCAGCATTTAAAAGAAGTACTCCAATGCTTAGAGAAGTTTGGAATAGTGTTAAATACAGCGAAATGCCTGTTTTGCCAACCTGAAGTGGAATTTCTAGGTCATCACATATCCGCTACAGGTTCAGCACCCTTACCCGGAAAAGCTGAGGCTATTCTACACATGCCCAAGCCTATTATGGTCAAAGAATTAAGAAGATACTAGGCATGTTAAATTTTTACAGAAGGCATCTACCACACACAGCTGAACAGCAGGCACCGTTAAACTTGTTATTAGCCTTCCCACAGGTTCGCAGCAATGCAACCATGCAATGGAATGAGGAATCTGATGCAGCATTCGAAGTGACACATCAAAGCCTGGCTCAGGCCGCACTGCTGGCACACAATAAACTAGAATCACCTTTGGCACTGGTGGTGGACGCTAACCAGTTTGGTGTTGGTGCAGCCCTGCAACAATTGGTGGATTTCACATGGCAACCTCTAGCATACTATTCGCACAAGTTGTCACCAGCACAACAACGCTGGAGTGCTTACGATAGAAAACTTTTGGCTGTATATTTAGTGATCAAACATTTCAGACAACAAGTAATTTTTACCAATCATAAGCCCTTGACTTACGCATTCAACAAGAACAGTGACAAATACTCCCCAAGGCAGTATTCTCAATTGAAGTTCATAAGCCAATTCACCACAGGCTTACACCACATCGCAGGTTTAACTAACGTGGTAGCTGATTGTTTGTCACAAGTATCCAGTATAGCACAGTCTGTAACTGTGGCTGAACTAGCGCAAGCCCAGCAGGAAGATGATGAGCTAAACACCCTGTTGAGTGACGACAACACGGCATTGGAGTTACAGCTAGTTGATGTGCCCGGGGAATATGTACGACTACATTGTGACGTACAACATGATCAATCACGCCCTTACGTTCCAATCACACATCACAGAAGAGTGTTCGATTGTCTCCACGGCCTATTTCACCCTGGTGTTCGAGAAACTACCAGACTGGTGTCCGAAAGATTTGTATAGCCAGGAATAGACCCCAATTGCCGTAACTGGACTAGATCTTGCCCACGCTGTCAGCTATTCAAAGTGAGCAGACACATGCGCCCTCCAATTGGACAATTCCTGGACGTCAAGGCATGCTTCTCGCACATTCATCTGGATGTCGTAGGACCTCTTCCACCATCAGGTGGTAATCGCTACCTGCTAACAATCATTGACAGGTATACATGCTGGCCGGAAGCAATACCTACCAATAACATCTTGGCGGAAACTCTGACAACTGCATTCATGTCAACCTGGATATCAAGGACCAGCTACCCACTCCATACAACAACTGATAGAGGATGACAGTTCGAATCAGAACTATTTGCTCAGTTAGCAAAATTCTGGGGATACTGCCATCACAGCAACACCGCCTACCATTCGGCAAGGAACGGAATGGTAGAAAAATGGCACTGTACCTTAAAAGCAGCCCTCATTTGCCACGGTACTAAATGGATGGAAGCATTACCCACTGTACTGTTATGTCTTAGGACAATCTTTAAACCTGATATGGATGCCTCCCCGGCAGAGTTTGTCTACGGAGATACAATAGGTCTGCTCGGAGAGTTTTCTGACGACTCAGGGGTACCGAATGCAGATTTCCAGTCAGAATATTTACAAGGATTGAGAGAAATGATCAAGGAAATCAAACCTGTGAAAGAGTCCAGACATGGAGCCCTGGTATCATTCATGCACAACGATTTAAAAATTTGCACGCATGTATTGTTACGCACAGATGGCGTCAAGCCACCACTACACCCGCCATACACTGGACCTCATCGCGTGATATGCAGAGATGCACACACCCTAAACATAGTACTGAATGGGAAACAAGCCACCATATTGCTAAGTATAGTGAAACCTGCTTATATACTTGAAGACACTCTGACAATGTCAGCATCGCACAGCGATCAGCACAAGACAACGATGCAGAACCCCACTCTGCTACCTCCACAGTCAGTAAAGCAGCAGCCTTGATGCACCACGCATTCAGGCAGACAAGTGCACTTCCCTGCCCGCTACAGAGAGGAACATCTGAACCCCGCTCTCACCAAGGGGTCTCATGTGGTGACTACCGCACACGTCGATCGCAGCTGACGCGTAAAATTCGCGCCAATCACAGAGATTATTCCCCACAGTTCGCACGGGAGTCACAGAGAAGAGAGCCATCAACTGTGATTCTCATACCTACCTTTTTACTCTTTGTTATTGATTCTCTTTTATGTATTCTCTTATTTGACAACCTGTTATATGTGAAACAAATAAAAAATAAACTTGAGTTCAGACTCTGTTAGTTTCTGATTTCTAACTGTGTTTGCGTGGGTACACACCTACTTTTGCAACACCTCTGTGCATGCAGTAATTATTCTTATCTTATCCACATGATCCCTATGTGAGGAATACAGAGAGGACTACAGTACATTTGCAAAGTCATAATATAAAGCTGGTTCTTTAAACTTCGTCAGCAGACTTTCTCAGAATCAATTGTGTCGATCTTCAAGAGGGTTCCAGGTCAGTTCCCTCAGTGGATTACAGCCTCTGACCATTCATACTGCCCTGATCTGTATACATTCAATATGCCCTGCTAGACTTATTTGGTAAGGGTCCCACACACTTTAACAATATTCTAGAACTGTTCACACAAGTGATTTGTAAGCTATCACCTCTATAGACTGACTGTACTTCCCCAGTATTCTGCCAATAAACTGTAGTCTACCACCTTTACCCACAACTGAGCCTACGTGATCTTTCCTTTTCATATCCCTGTGAGGGATTACACCCAGGTATTTGTATGAGGTGCCAGATTCCAACAGTTCCCATTCAACATTTGACCTAAGATTATACCTCCTCATGAGTAGACCATGGCAGGAATTTAATTACTGGCTGAAATTGAAAGATATTTATGAAATTTTGAAAGTCAAATTTCATTGGTCCTGGAAGCCATTACATAGGCAACATGCAACTGGTGCTGGGTATCATGAACCAGGTTAGTCATTTAGTAATACCCGTGGATTAGTGTCTGGGAGAGAAATGCGTCCTGTCCTGGACCCTCTTCACCTTTATTTATGTTAATTATGTACCTACAGTTGTGAATGGTGTAGAGTACAAATTTGCTATGTTTTCAGATGCCAATCATTGCAACATCTTTCAAACAGTTGGCAGTAACACTTTATCAAAAGTTTTAACTAGTTTATGTTAATGCCCTTATTGTGTTTTGTTATCAATAACTATACTGTGTCTGAATATGACACAGCAGTCCAGCTGCTTGGCAATGAATGTAATTTTGTGTATGAAAAAAAGGCAGTAATTCTACGTGGCATACTGAGCAGTTCATTGACTGAAAACTTGAGTGTATTAGACGTCGATAAACATAATAGTATGGCAAGCATTTTCATTTAAGTACGATCTGTGCTTAGTAGCTGTTCAGGTTTTGGGAAATATGTTACCATAAACTTGCTAACATGAAAGAAAGGGTTTGTACATGACTGTGTTTGGATTAGCGTGGGCTTGGCAGTGAATGTGTAAATTATCAAATTCCAGAATATATCAAAGTTTTGCCATTATTTCCACCTTTCATTCAAAATTAAGGCCTTTTCTGATGCTTGGAATAGTTACGTTGTATGCTGCCTGGTGCAAGTTTCAGTACAGTAGGTTTCTGCATAGCTTTCCTACCCATGATCTGCCGTAGTGGATTCACAGCTAGGTCCAGGTAATGGAAGAAAGAAACCATGCTGCCACAGACAGACGAACTGGAGATGAGTGATCTGCATTTAATGAAATCTGTGCATTCAGAGAAAATCCATTATTAAAGATCATAAATATAAATTTTTACTGATAACTAATACAATTTGAATATCAAATAGCAAACAAATTAGGATTAAAAAACGTTGTAAGGTTGTATAATGCATACAGCTGTAATTTATGACAATGTATTCAATTAATTAATTATTAACACTAAAAATTTTGTTATCTGAAGACAGCTCATTTATTAGGAACTACGTATCAAAAATTATATTTATGGTCTTCACTAACAAAGAATTTTTATGAACCCCTATTTTTTTAAAGTGCCGTACAGCTAATGACATTAGCTGATGAACCAACCTGGGTACAACTGTCAAGAACTGGGCACGTTCTCAAGCAGAGAACATTAAACACTGTACTGGCAATTTCTTTGATCAGTGACAAAATTTCATGAGTTTAATGAAAAAAAAAAAAAAAAAAAAAAAAAAAAAAAAAGAAAAGACAACTGCATGTAAAAAGATACTGATACACTAAAACGACAGCTTCTTTCAATCTGCAGCTTCATTTTCATTAAGCACTATTGAAAGTGGCACAATATTACTATGCAATTCCCACACTTATTATCGACATCTAAAGTCTGTACTCATTTCACAAAAAAACACAAACTGAAATCAACTAATACAACACTGTCCTGTACTTTAAAATTATCCTGTCAAAAATTCCGGAACCCGATTTCCAAGAAAACTAAAGTTCTTCTTAAAATATGTTTAATTAGATTTACAAAAATATAAGAAGCTATACTTCAGTATCCATTTCTCATTTAAAGTAACCAAAGTTATTGGGTATAAGTTTTCTGTCCCTGTAGGCTAGATAATTGTTTATTTTCTTTAATAAGGAAGAAGTATTTTGACATACGAATAGCTTAGGAAAAAGGCTAAACAGTTTGGAAGACAGACCACTTAGTTGATACTATAGCTGCCTAATTACAAGGCTGTTCAATTTTTTTTCCCCATTAAACATGTTGCATTTTGATATCACAAATCTGACTACTTATTACATACGTGTGGCATGTTCCATCAGACATGTCCAGCAGAACATACTTCTGTTCTCGATACAGTGACTGTAATTATCAATTTTTGGAGGAAGATACCAATATCAGCATCAATTGCACATTGAAACAATTCACCGGTGAAAGCTAAAAATTTGTGGTGGACTAGGATTTAAAACCAGATTTCCTGCTTTACATGAGCAGTCACCTAAAACATTCTGGCTACCTGAGCACACCCTTCATTTGATCCAAACTCTAAACCTATCCCACATACAAGATATGTATCCATTTAGCTCATTGTTTGCAGCAATTTTCATATTCCCACTAGAGGTTTGAACCCTATCGTGCACATGCACTGAGGATGTTATCAGTTAGTGTGCTTGAAGTTGTGAATGTGGGTCAGATAGAGAGTGTGTTCAGATAGCTGAAACAGCTAAGGCAAACACTTATGTGAAGCAGGAAATCTGGCTTTGAGTCACAGTCTGGCACAAATTTTCACCTTTAGCCACTGAATTATTTTAATAGCTTATTGCAGCTAATGTTAGTACCCCCTCGAAGTAATTGTTGATCAAAAAGTGAAAATACACAACAGGTCAGTTCTATTTAAAGTGGTAGTCCAGCTTTTGGGACAAAATATGCATTTGAATGTAACACTAACCCCAGCTGGAAACCCTACCTCGAATGCTCAGCTTACTGACCATTAGATATGGGCAATAAGCTACAAAATTCCTTCAGAGAGCTGAATCATTCTATAGAGTGAGGGACAGGTGGCTGGATAAAAAGGATATCTATTAAGAACCAAATGTTTCCTGTGATGTCAGCAAGTGGGATGGGTACTATAGGGTAAGTTGCTGCAACAGCCTGTGGTGTAACAGACGACAAGTGGTCTGTTGCATGCGCCATCTGTCACCCCTGGCATAGCACAAATTCTAATTAAATGATAAAATTGAGTTGTGGGTCAGGATTTCTTAGTTATGTGCATAAATACTGTGGCAGTATTTGAATTTTATATGTGCAGATAATTCAAACACTGAGCCAGCAACTGGCGCGGACTTTCGTTGATGCGGCAAGTAGTGGGCCGCTATGGAGCAAACACAGTGAGGCTGACAACGTTACTCGCTGGAGGTCCAGAGTCGCGGCAGCGGGATACTCCAACACAGTTGTTGGACTTCGGAGGAAAATAATGAAGAATGTATTATGAGGAACTTTGTGTATAGCAGTGAAAGTAGGAAGAAGCAATTTAATGGGCGGTAACGCAGTAGACGGTACCTGAAGAGCAGACTGTACATAGGTATCAGAAATAAATTGCTGTAACTATTGTAGAAAAGGAGTTCTGAATAAGAGTTATTACGAGAAGTAGTCAGACAGTGTCAGTTACTGGTGAATGATCGCCATAGGTGACATTTTCTTCATCAGCTGCACTGTTCCTTCTTTCACTCGATGAATTTAGTCAACATTAAGCTGGAGCTGAACTACGCAAATAATAAAACTCATTAGTAGGGCGGCGACAGCGCACTTGGTGACCCTGCAATTGGAAGACAATTTTGCATCCTTGAACCTTGAACCAACGAATTAATCTAATTAAAATAAAAATGTTCACATAAGAAAGTAGAACATATGAGAGAAGTGAAACCTTTTATTATTTGAAAGTGATCGAGTATAACGAAAATCACGAAGTAACAAAACGAATACAAACACATGATAAGACGGTTTAACCAGCACTTACAAACATCGAGAACAACCAACAAGTGAGCGATGCTACGAGTTACAGCTATATCACCAAAGAAGTTAATTACATCAGAGCAGACAACGCCGGCTGTGCTACAGCCGAGACACCAGCAGACGATGCTAGCCAACAAGCCAACCACTACAATTCACATTTTGCGAGCTACAACTGTTTAAATATAATTGTTATATCCTAACCAGTAATGCCACCCGAGCCCGCTGCCAAAAGTTTGGCAGCATCAAAGTCCGGACGCAGTCCACATAAACAGCGCCAGCGAGACAGGAAATCGCCGCAAGTCTGCGCGCGCCACCGCTGGCTTCTGGTTTCTTAAGCGCTGGAGTCGCGAGTGCTAGGACAGTTCTGTATTCGCCGCTCAGTGGTATACTCGCCACCGAATTGTGTACTTGCTAGTCAGTTGTGTGTTCATCGCAGCAGCGTTGTTGTTTGTCGTCAGCCGACGCTGACCTAGCCGCTCCGACTCGAACTAGACAGATTTCTGTAGACACAGAGTTCACTACTGTGTTGCTGTATCTTCGTTAATAAAGATAAGTACCGACTTTTATTTAATCAGAGTGTTTGGGTTTTCATCTTTCTGTTCACTATTCCAGCGGACCGGTCGGCCCAGTATTAAAAGTGTGGCGGTGACTTCGTAAGCCGTTTCTACAGCGAATTGCTTGTCGCTACGAACACTGCCACAAAAATAATTAACTACTATAATGTGATCAGTGATATTTGGAATAAACAGTGATTTCAATACAGTAACGTTTATTAGAAAACAGAGAGAAAAAGATATAATGATAGGCAGTGATTTCTGTACTGTGTATTGTTGATGTTGTGGTCTTCAGTCCTGAGACTGGTTTGATGCAGCTCTCCATGCTACTCTATCCTGTGCAAGCTTCTTCATCTCCCAGTACCTACTGCAACCTACATCCTTCTGAATCTGCTTAGTGTATTCATCTCTTGGTCTTCCTCTACGATTTTTACCCTCCACGCTGCCCTCCAATGCTAAATTTGTGATCCCTTGATGCCTCAAAACATGTCCTACCAACCGATCCCTTCTTCTAGTCAAGTTGTGCCACAAACTTCTCTTCTTCCCAATCCTATTCAATACCTCCTCATTAGTTATGTGATCTACCCACCTTATCTTCAGCATTCTTCTGTAGCACCACATTTCGAAAGCATCTATTCTCTTCTTGTCCAAACTGGTTATCGTCCATGTCTCACTTCCATACATGGCTACACTCCATACAAATACTTTCAGAAACGGCTTCCTGACACCTAAATCTATACTCTATGTTAACAAATTTCTCTTCTTGAGAAACGCTTTCCTTGCCATTGCCAGTATACATTTTATATCCTCTCTACTTCGACCATCATTGGTTATTTTACTCCCTAAATAGCAAAACTTCTTTACTACTTTAAGAGTCTCATTTCCTAATCTAATTCCCTCAGCATCACCCGACTTAATTTGACTACATTCCATTATCCTCGTTTTGCTTTTGTTGATGTTAATCTTATATCCTCCTTTCAAGACACTGTCCATTCCATTTTGTATTTGTATTATGAGTATAATATTACTATTACATGCCAATATTAACACGCAATATGAGTTCAAATATCGGGCAGCTATTACAACAAATGCAACAATTATTTGATCAGAACTTTCACGAACTTTACAAACACAGGCTCAGAATTTAAATTATTTAAAACAGGAACAGAAACAAGCTTTCACTGACTTTGCAGACAAACAAAACAAGAAATTTGACGACAGGCTAAAACTTTAAATGACTTAAAACAACATTTGGTTAAAAGACTTAATGACCAAACAGAAGCAAATACGAAAAATCTTGAATCTTTTAAAACTGACATTCAAGATTACATTACTCAACAAATTAATGAAAATAATAATAAGCTTTATACTAATTTAGATAAGTATAAAACAGAAATCAATCAAAACCTGGAAGAGTGGGATAAGGAAAACAGTTCTAACCTAGATACGATTAGAACTGAGTTGCTTACAGATATTCAAAAACCAGTAACGACCTTAACAAACATATGGGGTACTTTTAAGGTTGACATTGTGGATAAGGTGCATACTATCTCTACAGCAACTGCTGTAATGCAAAGTAAAATAACATAATTAACGACCAATGTTATGTCCCAGTTACCTGATTTTACACAGCTACAAAACGAGGTAGAGAATCAAGTATTGATAAACATTAGTGATAAGATAAATGAACTAGAACAGTTAAAAATGTCTAAATTAAACCAAGAATGTCACTTTATTGAGCACAACAATAATTTAGTGAAACATTTTCCATACTTTAAATCTAATGGTAAGACCCATCCAATTGTGTTTTTAAATGCTTTGTCTAGTTCATTACCTGAGACCTGGAAATTTGCATGTAAGATCGATTTTGTAATAGAATATATGGAATATGAAGCTCATGATTGGGGAATAACACACATGGAAGAATTTACTTCATGGTTAGACTTTGGAAATAAATTTAAGGAAAGGTTTTGGTCAAAGGGAGCTCAAGATAAGTTACGAAAGTACCTTCTGAATCCACCATTCTATAAGAGGCATAAGGGAACATTGAAAGCTTATGTGTAAAATCATTTAATGAAAAGAAGATACTTAGATAATCCTATACCTGAGGATCAACTGGCTGATATATTGTTAGCACGTTTGCCAGTACAGATACAAAAAGAAGTTTTTTGTAAAGGTTGGGAAACATTAACACAGTTGTTGACAGTATTAGAACACCTGGATATGTTTGATAAAGAGCAAACAGACAGAGCAAATAGATATTTATATAATACTAGACAACACACTTCTAACGTACAAAATACGATACAGCAGCTACCGAATGGATATAATGCTTCATCTAATTCAAATCATAGGTCAGGAGAGAGAAATAGTAATAACAATAGATCACAAGAATGGGTTCAATGATCCAAGGGCTTTAAGGGTCAAAGAAATGATAATGATTACTATCAACAGACCACAAATTCGGAAAACAAGGTACGTTATGGGCAGAGGGTCGCTTCGCAGAACGTGAAGTAAGTACTTCAGACCGAACTGATGTTCATTGTTGTGTAAATTTTTTAGAACACAATGGTATTAAGGTGATTTATTAATGGAACAAATTAAAAATACCACTACACACCAAATTGTATTACTGACAGCACAAGACTATGTGGAAAGTTATGCAATTTCATTAGCGCTGGACTTATTCGGTGATGTCAGTATAATATCACTAGAAGTTTTCACAGAATTGAGAAAACACATTAAATGTCTAGTATTACCAGTTACAGGAGACCACTTACTAGGAATAGATGGAAAGAAAAGTAAGGTAGTAACAGAAGAAACAAGGCTATGCAGTACTATTTTATCCTACACATTTCATCACACATTTTCTGTCACAAGAAATCTGATAATACAAATTTCTTTAGGGGCCGACTGGTTGTATAAACATGCAGTGTGTTTGCATTTTCTTAACAATACATTATTAATAAGGGATACTGGCAAATACCGTTATCGAAACGTGCACATAAATACACAGCTTTCTTATTCAATGGATGAAGTTATCACTTCAAAGTATTACCTTTTGGACTCAATATTAGTGTAGCTGTTTTCATTAGGGCATTAGATAAAGTCTTGTGCCCAGAATTATTGAAACAAATATTAGTGTATGTTGATGATTTAATGTTAGCATCAGCTTCCTGGAAAGAGCATTTGTGTTTATTACATAGTACTTTAGATACATTACTACAGAGAGAAATAACGATAAAACTATCAAAACCGTCATTTGTAAAACGATCTGTAAAGTTTCTTGGACATATTGTAGGACCAAATGGAATTTCGCTGAATCCAGATAGATTAAAAGTGGTAACAGAATGTCGATCACTGAAGAATTCAAAACAACTAGTCATTTTTAGGACTAGTAAGCTTTTATAGATGCTTCATAAAGGGACAATCCATGAATAATCCACACTTGTTATGATTACTAAAGGCTAGAATGGCATGGATATGGAGAAACAATCAGGAACAGGCTTTCCAAGATATCAAACAATCAATATTGACGTCTGAAATACTGCATCATCCTCATTCAGATATAGAATTTTGTTTGTCAACGGATGCATCTGAGTACGGGTTGGGTGCAGAGTTGTTTCGAGGTGATTTCAACAACACAAATGGGACACATTACACATTGCCTTTCAAGAGTCGTGCATTAAATAAACATGAAATCAACTATAGTATGACTGAAAAAGAGTTACTTCCTTTGGTTTGGGAAATCCGTAAATTTCATTACCTTTTGGGCAGAACACACTTTCATGTATACACAGACCATCAGGCTTTGCAATTTCGAATGGTGAGTAAGCAGCTCAACAGTAGATTGATGCGCTGGGCACTGTTTCTTCAGGAGTACGATATGTCAATACACTATGTCAAAGGACAATGCAATATTATTCCAGATGTTTAGACAAGATTGCCATTAGGTATGTAAATAGAAGATCGAACAGAAGGACCGAGATCTACTTTTATAGTTTATTTTATAAGGTCAGCAAATAACATAGAGAATAGCTTACAGGGTAGGATCAAATTAGATATACATAAAGATGATTATTTTGGTCCAATAGTAAGATCTTTGGAAGGTGATAGAGTACCAACAACATCTAAGGAACATTGGTTATGGACTCAGGATGCTTTATTTTGGAGAAACAGAATACAAACCAGTGATTGGAGATTATGCATCCCTCACACTGTAGTAAAAGCTCTAATATGGTACATACACAAGGGGTATGCACATTTTGGAGTTCAAACGTGTTTCAGACATTTAAATAGGTTTTATTATTTTAAAAATATGTCAAGGAAGGTAACAGTGGTAATTAGAAGTTGTGATTTATGCCAGGAAGCAAAAGATGGTAAATGGATACACCAATATAAGTTATTTCCTGTAATACCTAAGGGCTTACTGGACATAGTGGCACTAGACTTTTATGGTCCATTACCAGCTAGTAGAGGAGGTGTAAAATACATTTTAGTAGCATTGGACTGTTGGTCTAAGTATGTGAAACTTTAGACTATAAAGGCAGCTTTGTTGCAGAAATACTTCGTCAATGTGGTAAAACCAAAACGTTTATCATCAAATAATGGCCCACAGTTTATTAGTAAAACATTGTGGAATTTCATAGTGTGGGAGTCAATTAAACATAAAAATTTCAAGGTACCATCCAGAATACAATCCAGCAGGAAGAGTTATGAAGGAACTAGGGCAATACTTTCGAATGTATAGTTACGATAAACATACTAAATGGGCATTACGATTACAGGAATTAGAAACAGTACTTAATGAATTGCCACACATATCAATGGGTTTAGTAACCATTGAAGTTTTACAGGGGACATTTGTAGGAGAACCATTACTAAAATGTTTCCCATGGCCACAACATACATTAAACAGACAATCTATTATTAATGAAGAAATCATGCAGAGGTTATTACCAAGTGCAGACAATAGACTTTAAAAAGTTAATAAGTGTTGACCTACATCTGCATTTGAAGTGGGTGATAAAGTACTACCAAGATCTTACCCACATCTTTCATCTTTAACTGGTTCTAAAGAGAAATTCTTTTTACGATTCCAAGGACCATACGAGATATTAAACATACCTTTTTCAAAGGCAGTATACCTAATAGATCATGCAACAGGTAAAGATATAGATTATACAATGTGGAACATATAGATCATGCAACAGGTAAAGATATAGGATTATACAAATTGGAACATATAAAGCCATTCATTAAAGAAGACAATTGCTATTCATAGTAAACATGGATACATAGTTTTTTATTTTTTTTAAATTTTTCTAAGTTCTTTACTGACTGAGGAAGTGGGTATGTCTCTCTGTGTATTTTTATTTATTACTTGGGGATATAGGATTTACATGATCAAGCTTGTGCACACTGTTAATAATACACGTAATGATGTCTCCTTAACAGGAGGAGTATCAGGAGAGTAGATACTTAGACATCATTACGTAGTTGACTGGTAACAACCATAATTAAAAATTAAAGGAAAAGAGCTTGAGGCTAATGTCAAAGAATTTGTGTAGGCTGGGGCTACAGGAGGGATGTGTGGTGTAACAGACGACAAGTGGTCTGTTGCATGCGCCATCTATCACCCCTGGCCTAGCACAAATTCTAATTAAATGATAAAATTGAGTTGCGGGTTAGGATTTCTTAGTTATGTGCATAAATACTGTGGAAGTATTTGGTTTTTATTTGTGCAGACAATTCAAACACCGAGCCAGCAACTGGAGCGGACTTTCGTTGATGCAGCAATTAGCGGGCCGCCATGGAGCAAACACAGTGAGGCTGATGACGTTGTTACAGGGAGGTCCAGAGTCGCGGCGGTGGGATACTCCAACATTGTTGTTGGACTTCTAAGGGAAAAACGAAGAATGTATAATGAGGAACTTTGTGTATAACAGCAAAAGTAAGAAGAAGCAATTTAATGGCTGGTAACGCAGTAGGCAGTACCTCAAGAGCTGACTGTACATAGGTATCAGAAATAAATCGCTGTAACTATTGTAAAAAGGAGTTCTGAATAAGAGTTATTACGAGAAGCAGTCAGACAGCGTCAGTTACTGGTGAATGATCACCATAGGTGACATTTTCTTCATCAGCTGTGCTGTCCCCTCTTTCACTCGACAGATTTAGTCAACATTAAGACAGAGTCGAACTACGCAAATAATAAAACTCATCAATGGGGTGGGGACAGTGAAAGCCGGTCAACAACATGATGAATTAGTGACTATGGCATACGTCTTTCTGTGAAGAAGTAAGCTATAGATCATGTGTGCTTGTATTTTCACTTGCCTGTCTCTTATCAGCAGCTTTTGTCAACCACGACAAGACTAAAACACAAGGGACAGTCAGTTCTCTCAAATACTACATGATCACAGTAGGACACTTTCTCACCTCATACTTCCACAGCTCACAAGCCACTGTGACACTGATGCATTTGGTGCTTCAACACGAGTGACAGTGGGTGTTGATGACATCGTTCATTATAACAGTGCTATGGCTATTATATTATTCAACTTTACATTTGTATCACTGCATGTTGTTTTTGTTGTTGTTGTGGTCCTCAGTCCTGAGACTGGTTTGATGCAGCTCTCCATGCTACTCTATCCTGTGCAAGCTTCTACATCTCCCAGTACTTACTGCAACCTACATCCTTCTGAATCTGCATAATGTATTCATCTCTTGGTCTCCCTCTACGATTTTTACCCTCCACATTGCCCTCCAATACTAAAGTGGTGATCCCTTGATGCCTCAGAACATGTCCTACCAACCGATCCCTTATTCTAGTCAAGGTGTGCAACAAATTTCTCTTCTCCCTAATTCTATTTAGTGCCTCCTCATTAGTTATGGGATCTACCCATCTAATCTTCAGCATTCTTCCGTAGCACCACATTTTGAAAGCTTCTATTCTCTTCTTGTCCAAACTATTTATCGTCCACGTTTCACTTCCATACACGGCCACACTCCACACAAATACTTTCAGAAACGACTTCCTGACACCTAAATCTATACTCAATGTTAACAAATTCCTCATCTTCAGAAATGCTTTCCTTCACATTGCCAGTCTACATTTTATATCCTCTCTAGTTTGACCATTATCAATTACTTTGCTCCCCAAATAACAAAATTCCTTTACTACTTTAGGTGTCTCATTTCCTAATCTAATTCCCTCAGCATCACCTGACTTAATTTGACTACATTCCATTATCCTCGTTTTGCTTTTGTTGATGTTCATCTTACATCCTCCTTTCAAGACACTGTCCATTCTGTTCAACTGCTCTTTCAGGTCCTTTGATGTCTCTGACAGAATTACAATGTCATTGGCGAACCTCAAAATTTTTATTTCTTCTCCATGGATTTTAATTCATATTCTGAATTTTCCTTTGTTTCCTTTAATGCCTGCTCAATATACAGATTGAATAACATTGGGGATAAGCTACAAACCTGTCTCTCTCCCTTGCCAACCACTGCTTCCCTTTCATGTCCCTCAACTCTTATAACTGCCATCTGGTTTCTGAACAAATTGTAAATAGCCTTTCGCTCCCTATATTTTACCCCTGCCACCTTCAGAATTTGAAAGAGTATTCCAGTCAACAATGTCAAAATCTTTCTCTTAGTCTAAAAATGCTAGAAATGTAGGTTTTCCTTTCGTTAATCTATTTTTCTAAGATAATTTGTAGGGTCATTATTGCCTCACGTGTTCCACCATCTCTACAGAATTCAAACCGATCTTCCCCGAGGTCAGCTTCTACCACTTTTTCCACTCTTCTGTAAAGAATTTGTGTTAGTATTTTGCAGCCATGACTTATTGAACTGATAAATCGGTAATTTTCACATCCGTCAACACCTGCTTTCTTTGGGATTAAGATTATTATATTCTTCTTGAAGTCTGAGGGTATTTCGCCTTTCTCATACATCTTGCTCACTAAATGGTAGAGTTTTGTTAGACCTGGCCCTCCCAAGGCTGTCATTAGTTCTAATGGGATGTAATGGGATGTTGTCTACTCCTGGGGTCTTGTTTCAACTTAGATCTTTCAGTGCTGTGTCAAACTCTTCACGCAGTATCATATCTCCCATTTAATCTTCATCTACATTCTCTTCCATTTCTATAATATTGTCCTCGGGAACATCACCCTTGTATAGTACTCCTTCCACCTTTCTGCTTTCCCTTCCTTGTTTAGTACTGGGTTTCCATCTGAGCTCTTGATATTCATGCAAGTCATCCTCTATTCTCCAAAGGTCACTTTAATTTCCCTGTAGGCAGTATCTATCTTACCCTTAGTGACATGTGCCTCTACATCCTTACATTTTCCCTCTAGCCATCCCTTCTAAGCCATTTTGCACTTCCTGTTGATCTCATTTTTGAGACGTTGGTATTCCTTTTTGCCTGCTTCATTTACTGCATTATTCCTTTTTGCCTGCTTCATTTACTGCATTTTTTATTTTCTCCTTTCCTCAATTAAATTCAGTATCTCTTCTGTTACCCAAGGATTTCTACTAGCCGTCGTCTTTTTACCTAGTTGATTCTCTGCTGCCTTCACTATTTCATCCCTCAAAGCTACCCGTACTACTTCTACTGTATTTCTTTCCCCCATTCCTGTCAATCATTCCCCAATACTCTCCCTGAAACACTATACAACCTCTGGATCTGTCAGTTTATCTAGGACCCATCTCGTTAAATTCCCACCTTTTTGCAGTTTCTTCAGTTTTAATCTACAGTTCATAACCAACAAATTGTGGTCAGATTCCACATCTGCCCCTGGAAATGTCTTACAACTTAAAACCTGGTTCCAAAATCTCTGTCTCACCATAATATAATCTATCTGAAACCTTTTAGTATCTCCAGGGCTCTTCCATGTATACAACCTTCTTTTATGATTCTTGAACCAAGTGCTAGCTATGATTAAGTTATGCTCTGTGCAAAATTCTACCAGGCAGCTTGCTCTTTCATTCATTGTCCCCATTCCATATTCACCTACTATGTTTCCTTCTCTTCCTTTTCCTACTACCAAATTCCAGTCACTCATGACCATTAAATTTTCGTCTCCCTTCACTATCTGAATAATTTCTTTTATCTCATCATACATTTCATCAATCTCTTCGTCATCTGCGGAGCTAGTTGGCATATAAACTTGTACTACTGTAGTAGGCATGGGCTTCATGCCCACCTTGGCCACTATAATGCATTCACTATGCTGTTTGTAGTAGCTTACCCGCACTCCTACTTTTTTATTCATTATTAAACCTACTCCTGTATTACCCCTATTAGATTTTGTATTTATAACTCTGTATTCACCTGATCGTGTCTTGTTCCTCCTGCCACTGAACTTCACTAATTCCCACTATATCTAACTTTAACCTATCCATTTCCATTTTCAAACTTTCTAACCTACTTGCCCAATTAAGGGATCTGACATTCCATGCTGTGACCCGTAAAACACCAGTTTTCTTTTTCCTGATAACGATGTCCTCCTGAGTCTGGTGATTCACAATGGCACACACAGGGACACATTGAATTTGTGTTAATGAGTGGTGGGTGAAGTACCAGAGTGATTGCTGCTGACTTCAATGTCCAGCATCCTGAGAGAAATGGTGTTTCACACACGACACTATTCAAGTTACTTGACAAGCCATGTATTGGACATCGAAGAACAACCACTGATGACAAGACGGTAAGAAATTTTGTCGCTCTTTGTGGTAAGTCCACATCACTGCATGCACTGGTTATTAGTAACATCTGGTGTCAAGGTTTAAAGCTGTGTGTGTTGCGCACACACTAGTGGCACCTGTATTAGCTACAGTCTCAGTATCATCTCTGATGGTGATTCTGATTGGCAGGTGCAATTTGTGGACTGGGCTTTTGATCAGTGTAATAGGAATCCAAACTTCATATGACAGGTGTTGTTGAGTAACAAAGTTCATTTTTATGTACAAGGAGAAGTAAATCATTTATACTTGTCAGATGCTAACACTCTGGTGCGTGGATCCCTAGACATGTGCTAATGGTCAAAAATTTATCATCTGTCATGGGATTTGGGCCAAGAATCATGGGTCCAGTGTTTATTGGTGGAACCTTGAATGGTGTGAAGTATCTTAATATGATCCATGGTTATGTGCTTCCAACACTGATGAATCAGAGGGTGATTCCCCAACCACCTTCCAATGAGACTGTGCACCTCCCCAATAAGCCACTGAAGTCAGACTGTTTCTGGCTGAAATGTTTTGGAGGTCACTGGATAAGTAGGACAGGTTTTATTGAATGGCCACCACAGGATCCTGATCTTACAGCTGGAGCCTCAGATCCTGTGATGTGTGCAGCATGACTCGCAAAACTGGACTGGCACAATGAACGTCATATTGAGCATATGCTGTAATGCTGACTTTGACAAGTGTCCCAAAATTTCATAGATCATAACTCCTACACAAATAAAGGTATCTTACAACAGTTTTCACATGTTTATTCCTGAGAAAGAAGCGGTTCAGAATGATGTCACACATAATCCTCTTCCCATCTGTTATTTTAAATTTTAACTGTTTAAAAATGCACCTGAGTAGTAACAGGTTTTTCACATAGTATTTTTCATTGCTTCACATTTCAGAGCTTTGTAACATGATGAAAAAGGGAAATGCTGCTACTATGAACAAGTAACTTCCTGTTCTTCCGAAATGGTACCAGACTGTGATGTTAGTGGTAAGGAAGACAAATGGTCTGCTTTGGTTTACTGGGAGCATATTAAATAAGTGTGGTTCATCTGCAAAGTAGACTGCACGTAGAACAGTAGTGTTACCTACACTTTTGTACTGTTTAACTGAATGGGATTTGCACCAGATTGGACTGAAGTACAACATCGAAGCAATTCAGAGGCAGGCTGCTGGATTTGTTACTGGTGGGTCTGATCAGCATGCAAGAGTCATGGGTATGCTTTGGGAACTCAAATGGGAGTCCCTGAATGGAAGAAGACATGCACTTCTAACAACATGACAGTTAAGAGAACTGACATTTGAAGCTGACTGCAGAACTAGCCTACTGCTGCCAACAAATATTTAATGAAACAACATGTGAGAAACTAGGACTCATATGGAGAAATATACTCAGTTTTTTCCCCTCACTCCATCTGAGACTGGAACAAGAAAGGTAACTACTATTAGTGGTACAATATACCCTCCACGAAGCACTGTGCGGTGGTTTGCTGAGGATGCAGATATACCTCCAACGATGCAGGTCATATGGAGTTCAAATAAACCTACTCTGTTTCTGCAGAAATGGAGTAATTATTCTTGCAAATCACCCTCTTAAATTCTTTTCTTCGAGAAAACCAAATTTAGTATTTGTATTGAGCATACCATTGTCATTTGATTCACAATCAGATATCAGTTTTTGTTTTCTGATTCTCACATCCATAGCGGATTTACATTTGCCTTGAAAATAAACCTACTCTGTTTCTGCAGAAATGGAGTAATTATTCTTGCAAATCACCCTCTTAAATTCTTTTCTTCGAGACAACCAAATTTAGTATTTGTATTGAGCATACCATTGTCATTTGATTCACAATCAGATATCAGTTTTTGTTTTCTGATTCTCACATCCATAGCGGATTTACATTTGCCTTGAAACACTGATATTCACTTATGTGTTTTTGCAAACAAATTACGTTATATTATTGCATTAGGTGAGCACTTGAAAATCATAAGTTTTTCAAAATTTGTATGTGGTAAGATTACAAATTATTTGACTACTGCAAATACAATGGCAGGTTGGCTAGTGCAAATAATTTCTATTCATTTGCACATTTTATAAATAAGAAGACTGGTCAATCAAAGGATACAATCTCACATGTCCACTTTTACCAGTGACTGAGTGTGATTATTTTTCAGCATTGTTACCAGAATTGATCAGCATCCTTTGTTTTGAAGCAGGGTGATGTGTTTCAACCAAAGCTTTTGTCACTGTGGCAATTGTAGCTTCTGATCTCTAAACCTGCATTATCAGATGGAGAGTTGCACTCCCCTTGATAGGAAGGGGTGCACTACTCAAAGTAAGTGGCTACTTGGTTAACCAAGCACTTGTGGAGTGTACATAAGGGTCTTAATCTAGGCGGTCATTTGAGGTCCTCTGGTGAGCACTTGGCAGTTGATTTGCAGATAGTCTAATCAGACTGCTTCCAGAGTAAGGATATTTTAAACTGCCAAAATTCAACCAGTGTGTTGTCAAAGTTAAGTTTCTGAATTTACTCCTCTCCAGAAATTTCTCACACTCAAATTATTCTTGGGATTGAGAGGTGAAAAACTTGCAGCAGAAAGGTCTGAAATATTTAATGACGCATGGAACATTTATTGCAAAGGCATTGGACACCATAGGAGGGAGTGTTCATTGATGTTCACAAAAGTATTAAACCATTTAGGATGGAAAGGTGTAGCTGAAGTTACCTTGACATGAGTAGCAGGCCTAGGTGAAAAGTAATTTATCAGGTGTTTTTACTTGACAGCTGATTCCACCACAGTAGTTTTAGAAAAATTCAAGGAGGACTACACTCAGTAGCATAGGAAATTCATGTCTTTCATTGGCTGGAGGCAACTTTTGCTGTTTGAGAATAGACTGGGGCATCGATGGACTGACTGTAGTGGTTAGCAACAACCCAGCTTGTGAAGTGTTTTGAACATATTCCAGAAACTGTCTTGAGCAACTAGTTCAACAGCCAAGATACAATTGAAATATTTTAGACCTTTTCAACTTAAGATCAAACTGTTGAAGATATTTTCATTCACTATTGCATTACGATCTTATATTCAGGGGTCTCATTGATGATTAAAGTGTGTGCTGAATAGAAGCATGTAATAAAGGTAATGCATGGTTTTCACTCTAGAAACTTTTCCAAAAAGCTCTTGAAATTGAATGGGTGTGGTGTTGACAGCTTCCAACTTATTTACTTCCTTATAAGATTTGTCGGTAATGATCAATGACAGAAATAGCTGTGTGGTGGCTGCACCACAGAAACGCGTGAAGAGTGTGATTGCAGCACAGCTGACAAGTCACTGGTGTCCAGTTTTTCCATTATGTCAAAGTCTGGCAACAGTGTATAACTTGCAGGTCGACAAGGCACAGAACAGGCGGGCAATGCGAGCTGGTCAACGTGACGTGACAGACGTTTCTGACATTTCTCGTCACAAACCATGTGGGTCAAACTAATGAGTCTCCCCACAAATGCATACATGAAGACTTGTGAATTCATTAATTTCATAGTGTGCATCCATTCATTTCCTGGTGTTTCTTCTATCTTCTGCAAAGGTCACAACACTCTGTGGGATGTGCTGAAAAGTGAACTTCCAGAGATGCAGCCTTTTACTCTCTCAGTTCACACAGTCAACCCATGGCTTGCCACTGGAGTGTAAAACCTTCTGAAACACTGATATGACCTAACTGCAAGTACAACATGGTTATATGAATGGACATTAATGACAGATGTTTGTACCAACTTGCGAGATATGGAAAAATGTGTCATTGACAAAAATGACTCATCATTTCCAGTCACCAAGTCTGTCCCACGAGCATCATGTACGGGCATGCCAGTAAAGCCGGTTCACTGCACACACATGTGTAGGCACTGCTAACTACATACCCCATCACTGGTGACTCTGATGTGATCTGAGACTAAATGAGATGATAAATGATCATCGGTTCAAAATGGTCAAATGGATTTGAGCACTATGGGACTCAACAGCTCAGGTCATCAGTCCCCTAGAACTTATAACTACTTAAACCTAACTAACCTAAGGACATCACACACACCCATGCCCGAGGCAGGATTTGAACCTGCGACCGTAGCGGTCACGCGGTTCCAGTCTGTAATGCCTAGAACCGTTCGGCCTATCCAGCTGGCTGATCATCGGTATGACTTGAGTAAGCTAAGATGGTGACAAGCCCTGCTCACAGACAACCACAGGCTGTAGAGGGAGATACAATCATGCCCTACACAAACCAGCATCATGCAGCCGCAGACAGCCAAAGAAAATTTTGGAGCACAAAACTCCACCACACTGATGCCTCCTACAATTGCAGGAGCACCCACAAGCACTGAATGGGTGTTGGGCAGGCTACATCCTTTTTGGCCCTGCAACCTTCTAATATGGTTTGGCCAAACAGAGGCTGTCTTCATTAACATCTGTGCAACCTGTTGCCTTGCAAAATTTGAGCTTGTAATTAACCAACTGTACCAAAAATGCATGGCTTAAGTGCAGGATATAACACTGACCTACCAATGCATTCATCATATAAACAACTGCAGGAAGAGCTGATCCAGCGGATCTCACCATGGAAAAAGCAATGGGTGCACTTAGTGCTAGGACAAGAGGAATGCTCCAGCTCTGCCTGCCTCTGGCCAGCCCAGTACTCACAGTCTCAACTTATCACCATACTCTATCAGCTGCTGGAACACTCCCACATGCAGCCACAGTATACGCTGCCAATCTTCTGCAGGTGCAGTTTCTCCTGTGATTGGTGCATGTGCAGCAGCTTCCACACACCCCGCAGCTGCTGTGGGTGCCGCCACTGCAGCTCCACTCACCTTTCCAATGGGCAATGATTGCTTGTCTTTCATCGAGAGCCCACAAGCTCAATTCAGAAAAAAAGGGGAATCTGAGAATTTAAATGGAAAAAAAATGATGAATCATCAGATTCAGATAGCTCTCCAACAAAGAGGAGATGATGTGATGATACAGTGCCAGCCCATCATCTGGTGTCTGGCAGCTGCTCAACCTCTGCAGAGAGGTCAATTGGAGCAGATTCTCACTAGCCAGCTCTGGAGTTCCTCTCCTTGAGGGGGGATGTGGGTGGCAGCCACACCACAGAGACACTTAAAGAGCATAACTGCAGCACAGCCGACAAGCACAGAGTGCCAGCAATCACACTGCCCAAGTGCACAACTTTCCCATTATGCCAAATTTTGGCAATAGTGCATTGTGCTCCGGCTCTCACAGGATGAAGCATGTGGGCAGTGTGAGCTGGTCAACATTACACAAAATGTCTCTGATCGTCCTCAGTGCCAACGACATGGGTTAAAATGGCTCCCCACAAAAACATATGCAGTCTTGCACATTTGCTCAATTCATGGCATGCATCTGTTCATTTAGTGATGCATTTTTCCCACCCATGAAAGTCACAAGCCCCCATCAGCTGCACTAAAAACTGTACTTTCAGAGACGCGGCCTTTTCGGTCCATGCGGTCATGCCACGGCTCACCACCGGAGCGTATAGCCTCTGCTATCATTGATCGAGCCATACTGTCAGTGCAATGCACCTGTACAGACAGATATTAATGACAAATGTTGTCTGTACCATCTTGTAAGGTATGGGAAAATAAATGGGTATCACTAATGAAAATGACTCATCATTTCCCCTCATGATGCCTGTCCCTTGAGCATAGCAAGTGGGCACAGCAGTGAAGCCAAATCATTGTATCTTTATGACTAAGTGATTATTACTTTGTCCTCACTTAAGTTGCACTAGAAGCAGTAATCACCAGCTGTCCTTCCATTGGCCTAAGTGTGGCATAGAAAAAAGTGACGTATTTTAATAAAAATGTATCACCTACGTATTGATGTAAAGAATTTAATAGGTAATAAAACTCAATACAAACAAAATGATATCTTATCTGCTTGACAAATAATTCTACTCTCTAGAACTAGTTAAGAATACAATTAGTCTTAAAGACCTCAACAGCGAGTGAGAATACAATTTCCTATTGTGTGTGGGTGCCAACCTTCCTACCACTATATATGAGTGGTGCCTTTCTCTTATACTCTTATACAGGCTTTTACAACTGGGTAGACACACAGCATGTCCTCCAGTTCCTATAATTGGTCATCTAGGAGTCTTGTCCAGAAGTTTATCACTTGGATGCAAATGACGCCACAAACCTGAGAGTAATGGATCCTCCCACAAGAAGAGGAAGCCATTTGTGGAAGGGCTATGTCCAGTGCACAGACTGGTAAGTAGAACCTGCTTCCACCTTAGAGGGTGACATGAAGTCTAAAGTGTGTCATGAGTGTGCGATCAATTTGGGGAACCACAGTTTAAATGGCTGAAGGTGACGGACAGGTTTCCCACAGACACGTGATGAGACAGTTCGATAATGAGATGACAGCATGCCTAGGGATGGGACTCTGACAAACACCACCATCCCGAAATGCTTCCTTGGCTGCTCTGTTGGCCATGTCTATTCCCTGTATCCTGATGTGGCCAGGTATCCAGTTAAAGATCACGTCCTTGCAAAGCTGTTGGAGCTACTGTAAGGAGTCATTATGTGCTAGTTTGTCTTCTTTATTTTTTCATTTGTTGTCCTCTGTTTCGATGTACTAGCTGCAAAAATAGGGGGTGGAAATGCAGTACTGTCTGCTGTAAATGATGAAGCCCACAGCTACACATTTGCAATTAACAGTTGTTTACTTTCACTTCACACAACCTCCCATATACACATTTAATATGGCCAGTGCACTACTGTTTAACTTTCGATAAGTCTCATTAATAGTTTTCAGGCAAACATCCACATACTGTTACAATAGTTTAGTGTTGAATATCTATGAGCAGTAAAAATGTAATTCACAGTTCTTCCACAATAATCAGGTACATATGGAATAGACATTGTCATTATTTTAACACACGGCCTAATTTTGTTACACTTATTGCACAGTTAAGTTGATACATTGTTGTTGATCTAACCAACACGGATTTCTCTTCTTAAACTCGGCCATGGACTGACTGTCTTGGGACCTAAAATTGGGCCCTTATATATCCTCACAGTAATACGTGCTGAAGCTACACATTATTCGAAGATAAATTTGCAGAAATTACAATTAACCCTTTAACTGTTATGGATGTGTTAACATGCGTGCCTTTGTACCTGACGCTGTGTGCTCTGAAGGTGTTTGCCGCTAGGTGACCTGTGGACTACTACTACTACTACTACTACTACTACTACTAATATTTTAAGGTACTCAATTACTATACCCGATGTTTCAAAGTGCAGTTTCTCACAGGGAGTGTTGAGATCTAGGTCACTATACTTTTGTGTAGGCAGTGGTAAATATTAAAGATAGTAGTTGTTATAAGAGAAGGAAAATAGCGGGTAGGTCGGGGAAGAATGCCAGTGTGCACTCGGTGTGCTTGCCGGGGGTCTCGTCCGTAATGTGGAGGAGGCCCTTCCGGCAGCTATTGAACGCACTGGGTGTGACCGGCTGCAGATAGTAGCACATGTCGGAATGAATGACGCCTGCCGCTTGGGTTCTGAGGCCATCCTTGGTTCCTTCCGGCGGCTGGCTGATTTGATGAAGACAACCAGCATCGCACGCGGAGTGCAAGCTGAGCTTAATATCTGCAGCATAGTGCCCAGAGTCGATCGCGGTCCTCTGGTTTGGAGCCGTGTGGAGGGTCTAAACCAGAGGCTCAGACGACTCTGCGACTATAATGGTTGCAAATTCATCGACCTCCGTTATTGGGTGGAGAACTGTACGGCCCCCCTAGACAGGTCAGGCGTGCACTACACACCGGAAGCAGCTACTAGGGTAGCAGAGTACATGTGGCGTGCACACGGGGGTTTTTTAGGTTAGAGGGACCCCCTCTTGGGCGAAACGATAAAATACCTGACGGCTTACCAGAGAGGACATTATCATCGTCGATAAAGAACGTCCGTCCTCAGAGACCAAAAACAGGAAAAGTTAACGTAATATTGGTAAACTGCAGGAGTATCCAGGGCAAGGTTCCTGAATTAGTATCTCTTATTGAAGGAAATAGTGCGCATATAGTATTAGGAACGGAAAGTTGGTTAAAACCGGAAGTGAATAGTAACGAAATCCTAGACACAGAATGGAATATATACCGCAAGGATAGGATAAACGCCAATGGTGGAGGAGTATTTATAGCAGTAAAGAATTCAATAATATCCAGTGAAGTTATTAGCGAATGCGAATGTGAAATAATCTGGGTTAAGTTAAGTATCAAAGGTGGGTCAGATATGATAGTCGGATGCTTCTATAGACCACCTGCATCAGCAACCGTAGTAGTTGAGCGCCTCAGAGAGAACCTGCAGAACGTCGTGAAGAAGTTTCGTGATCATACTATTGTAATAGGGGGAGACTTCAATCTACCAGGTATAGAATGGGATAGTCACACAATCAGAACTGGAGCCAGGGACGGAGACTCTTGTGACATTATCCTGACTGCCTTGTCCGAGAATTACTTCGAGCAGATAGAGAACCAACTCGTGAATATAACGTTTTAGACCTCATAGCAACAAATAGACCGGAACTTTTCGACTCCGTGAATGTAGAAGAGGGTATCAGTGATCATAAGTCAGTGGTTGCATCAATGACTACAAGTGTAATAAGAAATGCCAAGAAAGGAAGGAAAATATATTTGCTTAACAAGAGTGATAGGGCACAAATCGCAGAATATCTGAGTGACCACAATCAAACGTTCATTTCTGAGGAAGAGGATGTGGAACAAAAATGGAAAAAATTCAGAAACATCGTCCAGTACGCCTTAGATAAGTTTGTACCGACTAAGGTCCAAAGCGAGGGGAAAGATCCACCGTGGTATAACAATCATGTACGAAAGGTACTACGGAAACAAAGAAAGCTTCATCATAGGTTTAAGAGTAGTCGAATCATAGCTGATAAGGAAAAGCTGAACAAAGCGAAAAAGAGCGTAAAGAGAGCAATGAGAGAAGCATTCAACGAATTCGAACATAAAACATTGGCAAACAATCTAAACAAGAACCCTAAAAAGTTTTGGTCATATGTAAAATCGGTAAGCGGATCTAAATCCCCTATTCAGTCACTCGTTGACCACGATGGCACCGAAACAGAGGACGACCGAAGAAAGGCAGAAATACTGAATTCAGTGTTCCGAAACTGTTTCACTGCGGAAAATCGTAACACGGTCCCTGACTTCAGCCGTCGCACGGACGCCAAAATGGAAAATATTGAAATAAACGATATCGGAATTGAAAAACAACTGCTATCACTTAGTAGCGGAAAAGCATCCGGACCAGACGAGATACCCTTAAGATTCTACAGTGATTATGCTAAAGAACTTGCCCCCTTTCTATCAGCAATTTATCATAGATCGCTGGAAGAACGTAAAGTACCTAGCGACTGGAAGAAAGCGCAGGTTGTTCCCATTTTCAAGAAGGGTCATAAATCAGATGCGAATAATTATAGGCCTATTTCGCTTACGTCAATCTGTTGTAGAATAATGGAACATGTTTTGTGTTCTCGTATTATGACGTTCTTAGATAATACAAATCTCCTTCATCATAACCAACATGGATTCCGCAAACAGAGATCATGTGAAACTCAGCTCGCCCTATTTGCCCAAGAAATTCACAGTGCCGTAGACACTGGCGAGCAGATTGATACCGTATTCCTGGACTTCAGGAAGGCATTTGATACAGTTCCACACTTACGTTTAGTGAAAAAAATACGAGCTTACGGAATATCGGACCAGGTTTGTGATTGGATTCAGGATTTCCTAGAAGAAAGAACACAACATGTCATTCTTAACGGTTCAAAATCTGCAGATGTAGAGGTAATTTCGGGAGTACCGCAGGGAAGCGTGATAGGACCTTTATTGTTTACAATATACATAAATGACTTAGTTGACAACATCGGTAGCTCCGTGAGGCTATTTGCAGATGACACGGTTGTCTACAAGAAAGTAGCAACATCAGAAGACTCGTACGTACTCCAGGAGGACCTGCAGAGGATTAATGCATGGTGCGACAGCTGGCAGCTTTCCCTAAACGTAGGTAAATGTAATATAATGCGCATACATAGGGGCAGAAATCCATTCCAGTACGATTATGCCATAGGTGGTAAATCATTGGAAGCGGTAACGACCGTAAAATACTTAGGAGTTACTATCCGGAGCGATCTGAAGTGGAATGATCACATAAAACAAATAGTGGGAAAAGCAGGCGCCAGGTTGAGATTCATAGGAAGAATTCTAAGAAAATGTGACTCATCGACGAAAGAAGTAGCTTACAAAACGCTTGTTCGTCCAATTCTTGAGTATTGCTCATCAGTATGGGACCCTTACCAGGTTGGATTAATAGAAGAGATAGACATGATCCAGCGAAAAGCAGCGCGATTCGTCATGGGGACATTTAGTCAGCGCGAGAGCGTTACGGAGATGCTGAACAAGCTCCAGTGGCGGACACTTCAAGAAAGGCGTTACGCAATACGGAGAGGTTTATTATCGAAATTACGAGAGAGCACATTCCGGGAAGAGATGGGCAACATATTACTACCGCCCACATATATCTCGCGTAATGATCACAACGAAAAGATCCGAGAAATTAGAGCAAATACGGAGACTTACAAGCAGTCGTTCTTCCCATGCACAATTTGTGAATGGAACAGGGAAGGGGGGATCAGATAGTGGTACAATAAGTACCCTCCGCCACACACCGCAAGGTGGCTCGCGGAGTATAGATGTAGATGTAGATGTAGATGTAGAAAAACAGGAAATGGTATACTCCACAGTTAGGGCAAATGAAAGACACTTATGCTCTATTCTGGTATGTACAAGAACAGCAAATCTGAACTACATAAAGAATTATATTCCAGAGCTAAGTGTAATTATAGACAGGCTATTAATGATGCTAAGAAGCTATATAATACAGCCCTAATTGAAAAGTGTAGAAATAAATGCAAAAAAGTCTGGAGTATAATTAACTTTGTGGCACACACTAAAGAAAAAGACGTTTTGGCATATCCCCAGATGAATTCAATAAATTCTGCATCCAATCTATTGGAGAAATATGCAGCTCAATAGACAAACCTCTAGAAAATGCCTATAACTTCATTGACAACTATTTTGAAAGGCCCCGCCAGAGCATTTTCAACTTCACAGAGGTGTGTACAAATAAAATTCTGAAAATAATTAAAAATTTCAAAGCCTCAGATAGCGTTGATTACTATGATTTATCATGTAACTTATTGAAAGATACAATAGACTGCATAATTGATCCCTTAACCTACTGTGTAAAAAAATGTCGAGCTGAAAACAAGTTTTCTGATGTACTAAAAATATCTAGAGTGGTCCCAGTATATAAGAAAGGTGATAAGAACTGTCCCGCTAGTTACAGACCAGTATCGTTAACTCCTGTTTTCTCAAAAATTCTCGAAACAATTATGTATAATCAAGTTAGTATGTATATCTAAAAACAAAGTTGTAGCTAAAAACAAAGATGATGTGACTTACCAAATGAAAGTGCTGGCAGGTCGACAGACACACAAACAAACACAAACATACACACAAAATTCAAGCTTTCGCAACAAACTGTTGCCTCATCAGGAACACACACACACACACACACACACACACACACACACACACACAGTCATTCACACACATACAGACACAAGCAGACATATTTAAAGACAAAGAGTCTCCTCTCCTTCCCTCTTTCCTGATGAGGCAACAGTTTGTTGCGAAAGCTTGAATTTTGTGTGTGTGTTTGTGTTTGTTTGTGTGTCTATCGACCTGCCAGCGCTTTCGTTCGGTAAGTCACATCATCTTTGTTTTTAGATATTTTTCCCACGTGGAGTGTTTCCCTCTATTATATTGATATCAAGTTAGTATGTATTTAGATAACCTAAACTTAATCAGTGACAAACTATATAGATTCATGAAAGGTAAATCCACAACAGATGCTATGGATTCTCTTGTAAAATTTGTTCTGGATGTGTTTGAGGCTAGGGGATTTACTCAGGCTACATTTTGTGATCTGAGCAGAGCGTTTGACTGTGTGGACCATGATACTTTACTGTATAAGCTATCCTATTATGGTTTTGCTAATAGCAGCATAAATATGATTAAATCCTTCCTTGAGAACCGCCAACAAGTAGTATGCATTAACAGGGAGAAGTCAGATCTGATTAATGTTAGGTCTGGCGTGCCCAGGGCTCAGTACTTGGAGCTCTATTGTTTTTACTTATGATTAACGACCTGCCATCTTTTGTAAACTCTCACACAATAAAGTATGCCAATGACAACTATTTTAAATAAAAGCTCAGATTCAAACACACTAAAAAATATAGTTGAAGATACCTTTGTTCAGAGTTCATTATGGTTTAGAGCAAATGGTTTTCTACTAAATGAAAGTAAGACCCAGGCACTTTCCTTCTGCTTAACAGAGAATCATGACTTAGAAAGTAGAAAATTTTTAGGTGTTATAGTAGAAAACAAGTTGACATGGGAACCACACATCAAACGTTTATCTGCCAGACTCTCAAGACTTATCTATTTAATTAGAAACAAAAAATACATGTCCGTAATAGTTATATAAGATCAGCATATTTTGCTTTCTTTCAAAGTATCATATCATATAGAATCTTATTGTGGGGAAATAGCAGTCACATAAAGGGCATTCTACTTTTACAACAAAAATTAGTAAGAATAATAACCGACTCCGATAAGTTAGGACACTGTAAACCCTTGTTTGTTAAATTGCAATGCCTGACGGTAATAAACTTTTACATCTATAATGTTCTATTGTATGTTAGGAACAATATTTCAAATATATCATTAAGAAGGGATGTACATAGCCATAACACCAGGAACAAATCATGTTTAGATGTACCATATCAAAGACTATTCAAGTCACAGAATTCATATTTAGTTCTTGGACTTAAGTTGTACAATAAGTTAACTATAGACTTAAAAGAGTTACCTGTCAATATCTTCAAAGCTAAGTTGTACAGAATACTAGTAAACAAACCTTTCTACACAGTAGATGAATTTTTTGAAACTGAAAATACTGTCTTTCAACACTGTATCTAGCAGATGGCCTTATGTAATCCAAACTAAATTGTATTTAGTAATTAATGTTAAAAATGAAAGTATTCTTGATGTTGTCTATTGCTTTACGAGCTGAACAACAATAAAATTTGATTGATTGATTGATTGACTGGGACAGGGACAGGGACAAAGGCGTGCATGTTAAAATGTCCAGAGCAGTTAAAGGGTTAAAACTTAGTCATCAAATTAATTGAATACATAAAAAATTGGTTCTTTTCAACAGTTTCTACTATGGTGAGGGTTAAGCCAATTTAGTTGTTTAAATCATGAAATTAACAAATACTGTTACATAAACAATACTTCTAACAAACTGTTAATTACTGTGGAATTAATTAAGGGGTGGCTTTAATAACTAGTTTTTGAATAGAGTGAAATAAATATGTAAGAATGCTAGTGTTTTGTCTTCCAAATGTTTAGATTATTACAGAATTTATATTTGTTTATATGTCAACAACAGGATTTAATTTACAAAACAATTACTGATTTCACCCTATGATGAAGGATACTAACTAGCAATAGTCAGAATAAATTTTCATACCAATTACATACATAACACTAAGCACAAAATTAGATCGGGTGTTAAATTTTTTTTAAACTGGGAGCCAACCTTTTTCTTATATGAAAATGCAGGTTATACTCGTGTATGCTAATGGTAATTAGTCAGAAGTGAAAAAATGAATTTTAATGAGCCACACTGCAAAACAAGAGGGGAAGAAAAATTATCCTGAATTGCTTCATCACATCATCCCTCATTGGATTGAGTAGATAGATATTGCAAATAGCTAACTGGGCAATTTACTGACCACCAGCGACCCCAGACAGTGGGTTAAAATTCTACACACAAAAGAAAAAACATATGAAATTTTATCCAAACCACAGTACAAATTTTTTTTCAAATTTATACTTATGTGAACTGGCCATACAAAAACCCCATAAAAAATATTTACATACAGTGTAGTGTACATTTACAAAAGATATCTACAAGTTATACTTCTAATAACAGTTAATCATCTTCATCATACGTGATGTCTTTTTTTGGGCAAACAAAGGTTACATTCTAAGATACATATCACTTGATTCAAATAATAAATTCCCATGGGTTGCAACAAGTTAAATTGCACTGTGCATTCCAGTTCACTTTCAGGCAGAAAATTTCACTTGCTCAATGTTTGGTATTTTTTACAAGCACTTTCACACTTTTAATGAGCTGTTACGCACTTTCTCACCAAGTCGCCCATGCCCACAACGGGTACAAGTGGCAGTTAGTATGGAAGTGGTTCTCGTCCACCACAGCACGTTAAAAAATGAGACAAAATACACTACTTTGCTACACTTACGTTTTCTTGAAACTTAAGTCTAAAGAAAAAAAAAGTTTAACACTAATGGCAAATAATAGTCCTTAAGTCATAAATAAGTACATCACATAGTTCTCATAACATTTTAACAATTAGCACTAAAATTAACTATAGTACGCAAGGTGTGGATTAGAATTTTTTAAAAATAAAGTGCACATTACACTACAAAACATTACTCTAAGTCATAACTGCCTGAAAAGGGTTAAACTTGAAAGATGTGGGTCTCTTTCCCAACTGCAAAATAGCAAAAACTCAAGACGTACAGTAGTATATATTTACTAATCCTTACATTATAAAAAGAAAAAGACTTATGTGATGATAACTTAATTATTATTCAAATCAAAATTTCTGGGTATGGAAGTTGCACCAAATCATTGCCCCACTTCTCTAATCAACTCTAAGCACTTGTCTCATTCAAACTGAAAATTAAATCCTCACAAAAATCACAAAATTTTACCTAATAGTTGACCTGTCAGAATATTTACATCAGTCTATCATCACAGTTATCAGCTAATCATCAAAATTACTTTTCTTCATTTCAATATCCACTTTAATCTCATTATTCCTCAGAAATCAAATAGATGTTTCCAGATAACATATAGATTGAATAATGGAGCCTTATATGACTTGTAAATATTACTCTTTCTTTTAATCTCTCATTCCCAGCTGCAGTGTCATGAATTGCACAATACAAACAGTACCCAATGTTGCTTATATTACAGTTAGATCATTAATACATTTACACCATATTTGTTTGTATACATTTATCTTTTTCATTACTCAAGCATGTCTGTCAGCTGCATTCTCACTTAGTTAACTAGTGGAGCACATTCTTAAAAAATATACCAACTGCAGAGACAGGCTCGCTAACCCTTAAGTCAATAACATTATTCACTGTTTTATTATTTCATTATCTAATAAATAAACACCTGCTCTGCTTACCTAATGCAAAACTGACTCTACTGAAAAACACTCCAAAGTAACAGATTCTTATGCTATGGCAAACTTAATGCTCATTACCAACCAGACAAAATTATCACTTAGAACATCTATTATTTCACTTTTCTCCATCAAATTACTTAACATTTTAGCTTGATGTGTGGTATACATACAAATCTTGCTTATTATTTCCACACATTACTCTAGGCAACAATGTTTAAAGTTGTAATTTCCTTATGTTAGATGAGGCTGTACCATGACACAGTTCTATGGGTAAATTGTTATCTCAATATACTGATGCCATTGAAGACAAACACTTCTATTATACCACAATTAATATTAAGACCTGGCATCCAAGATGGTTCATACTGCATATTGCCTCCACTGCTGCACCAATCAGCGGATTACTTTAGATGTTAATTATCCTCCTCATATGTTCACACTTTTCATTTTCTGCTTACCTTACCTTTTAGACAGAAATTATTTAACCAAGGTACCAATTTAAGCCTGCCTGGTTAGCCGTGCGGTCTAACACACTTCTTTCCGGGTGGGAAAGCATACCAGTCCCTGGCACAAATTTACCCGGCAGTTTAATGTCGAGGTCCAGTGTGCCAGCCAGTCTGTGGATTGTTTTCCATCTGCCTTGGTGAATGCGGGCAGGTTCCCCTTATTCCGCCGCAGTTACATTATGTCGGTGATTGCAGTGCAAACACTTTCTCCACATACACATACACCATAATTACTCTACTATGCAAACATTGGGGATACACTTGTCTGGTGTGAGATAATGCACGAGACACAAAATTGGCTTTTCCTTTTACATACCTTACATCCAAATCACATTGTTGCAAATGCGCAGCCCACACAGTGAAATTGGTGTGCTTAATCCTCCACCCTGCATTTATCAAAGCATTATGATCTATATACACTATGGTCTCAAGTCCAAGCAAATAGTACTCAAACTTTTGAAATCCAGGAGTAATTGCCAAAGCCTCTAATTCTGGAATGTAATAGTTCCTTTCATGTGGCTGTAATGTTCTGATAGCAAAAGCAATAGTTTTGTGTTCAACCCTCATCTTAGTAAGTATTAATTGGAAAATTTCTACCCCCAAACCATACAAACTTCCATCAGTGCTCATACAAAAAGGCAGTGAAAAATTTGGATGTCCTAACTTCTTACTATTTACTAATTTTTTTTCAAACTCTGAAATGCCTCTCCACACTACCCTGTCCAATTCTACACCACATCGTTTTTCAACTAATTACCAAGGCAAGGATGGTTAAATGACCAATCTGATATGAAGCCAAACATAGCTTTAAAATCCTTCTTGTTGCTTGGGGGGTGGGAAATCTGCAATAGCAGCAAACTTTTCTGGAACAGGCTGTATACTTTCCTTGTTAATCCTGTGTTAAAAAAAAATGAAATTTCCTTCTTTACAAATTCAGATTTACTTAATATTAGTTTCATACCTCCTCTATACATAGTTGTCAGTATTTCATTCATAACCTTACAGTGCTTGTACCATTCTGCACTCACTACTAGGATATCATCTACATAGACTTATTTTATTGGTCAATAGCTCAGTCATGAGTCACATCAAAAGAAGTCAGAAATTTACATCCATGGAACTTTTGCTAAATTTCATCTACTTTAGCTGGTCTGTCACTCTCCTCTATTACAATTTCATTCAACTTCCTGGCACCCAGAACCAACCTGATACCACCATTCTTCTTCTTTACGACCATAAGTGGGTTATTATACCTGCTGTTTGACCTTTCAATAATCCCCCATGAGACCATATTTTGAATTTGTTTTCTCACTGTTTCCTTTTTTGAAAGTGGAATAATATAAGGCTTCTTGAAAAAATGGTTCATCATCCTTAAACTTTAATTTGCACTCAAAATCTTTTACCAAACCTGGCCTGTCAGAAAATGCCTTACAGTTGCTCGGGAGAATACCCATTAATTCCTCCCTTTGATTGTTTGTAATACCTTCAACATCTTCAACTCTCTTTATTCTCTCCAATCTCACTCTCTCCTCCTCTTATTCCTCAGTAACCTGCTCTGTAGTCGAAACTCTTAATGGCAAATCTGATTCAGTTTCCACACACTTGTTCACATCTTCCAAAAATGATACTTCGTCCCTACTTCCATTGAACTTAAAGCTAAACTCACTACTAGCAAAAATCTACATTTACACACCACTTCAACAAGGTATTGGTTCCATGTATTACATCAATGTTGAGATTTTGAATCACCAAGAAATTGCACTCCAACAGCTGTACTGCCAATTCCACTGTTCACAGTATCTCTTGTTTCACACTCTTTGATAGCTTGCCACAAGCACCAATAATTTTTTATTCCAGAAACGAGCATCACTACTATAACCTCTGTGTTCTTGATAGATTCAAAAAATGTCTGTGAAATGCCATTCAAATCATTACCACTGTCCAGTACACACTTAACTTGTATACCTTGTACCCTTGCTGTTATTACAGGGTGGCACACTCCCTTTTAACTTATCATGTGATCTTCTTCATACAACAAATCCTCATTAATCCTTTTCCTGGAAAAACTATCATCCTGCTTACAAAATTGATTATCAGACACAGTAAAATGACAGATAGCATCATCCTCTTCCTCATTACCTCTCTCAAACTCTGACTCTTCATTAGGCCTAATATCATCCTCCTCTACTCTTTCTTTACTTATGGCATGGGCATCATTATCAACTATAAATTGAAATACCTAACCCTCATCACTACTGGATTTGTCACTGCTATCATAATTAAAACTACTGTCAGAATTACACCCACTACCACTTATACTGTCCTCAAATACTTGGCAAATTGGTTGATCCTTGTTTGCCGTTTAGACCACAAAGCAGAACACCTGAATTCTTTATGTTCTCTTAAAAATTTAACATCCATTTTGACACTTTGGACATCCTGAGCAACAGCAACATGCTCTGTTTTGTCACTTGATTTTATTACAATAACTTCCTCCTCTCTTTTTTCAGAATGAACATTTGTTACCCACACCATCATTCAACATCTCATTAGAATTATGAATTACACTTGTCTTATTTCTATCATTTACATTACCCTTATGTGTGATCACAGCACAATTATACACAATTGGCTCTACATCACTACCTTCTCTAGTGCAATCCAAAACTGGAGCATTATCTAGTTTAAATGGTTTGATCCAGAATTAAAGCCATCTCCTCCATTTCTTTTACTTGAATTTCTCCTACCAATTCTGTGCCCATTCTGGCTATCCTCCACCCAACCATTCCTTGAATTTCTATTGTAATTAGTTCTGTCCATCCTATTTACCTGAAATTCTCTCCTTGATTGATTATAGTCATCAAAATTCTTCCTACCATCTTCCATTGATGGCTTCACCCTCTCCACTTCATCAACATAATTCAAGAAATCACTGATATTGCCCATAGGGGCAGGTACAAGCAATTATCTAAGTTTCTGAAGTTTCTAAACCCATAATTATTAATTCACTACCTAGCTCTTTGTCCAAATATTTCAGTTTGTATGTCCAAAACTGACAGAAGCCTTCACAGTATCATTCATAGAGTCAAATCTCTCTCCTCCCCCAAAATTTACTAAAAATTCTCTTCTGCTTCTCTTTCAACCAATATTCATCTAAAAACGCTTTCTCAAAGCTTTGCCATGAAGTACAACTATCAGCTATGTGAACTGCCCATCCATAAGCATCCCCTTTCAAAAAGCCCCTCACAAATTACATTTTCTCTTTACCATTTCACATTTCAGGCAAATCATTAAATTCCATAATGAAATCCAGTGGATGCCCTACCTCATAGGGTTCAAAATTATTAAATTTCTTAAAACTAACAAATGAAAGATTGTTTGGTATACTATATAATCTATGGTTTCAATTTTGTACCTCTTCCCTCTTTTTCTCCGTTTCAGCCAATTTGGAAACTATATTTTTATTTACTTTTTTATTTATTATTTAACTCAGTTTTCCACACAAAATTTCTTGGCACCTCTGACTTCATCTTTGCATCGTTTTTCAGAAGCCTCCACCGTCCTACTACCTAGTTCCCATGGAAGAGGTGCTGGCCAACTTTTCCAGGATGAACTAGGATCAAAATACCAGGTCACCAATTTTGTTTTCAACCTAGTGCTGGTCTGGAGCAGGCGACAGAAGATTTAGAATTTAGGATCACTTTGCAAAGATTTCACTAAGGAAAACTCTGTTGTTATAGTTTTGGGGGCAGGTATTAGTATTGACAGAGATCCTGGGTACTGTATAGAGTGTGAACTGCCAAAGATTGCATCACCATTGAAGCATACTAGTGTTGAGTTTGATCTGTTCTTGGGTGCCATGACCGACCTTATTTGAACTCTTCTGTCAAGAGAGTTAATTTGGAGTTGGAACAGTTGCTTATGTCGGGTGCAGGATCACACACTGGTGTAGTTCCTGTTGATTCTCTCAATAGGTGGGATTATACTAGACATGGCCTTCACCTCAACAGGAAGGTGAAGGGTAAACTTGCTGCGAAAATAGCAAGAAAGTTAAAGGGGGGGGGGGGGGGAGGCATTGTCATGAGTGATAAAATACCACTGGTTATAGGGTTCAGAAAAGACCCTTTTTTAGGGTAGGGAGGACAGAAAGAAAGCAAATTTTAAGAGAGGTTAGGACTGAGACAAACCTTCAGTTTGAGAAAGAAACCAAGAAACATAATTCTAGCTTATTGCATCAGCATAAACAGCCATTGGTTAAGAATTTTCAACACTCAGCAGATATTCTAACTTTACCCAATGTTAACTCAGTCAATGTGAAATGTCAGCTATCTTTATTGCATCAAAATATTTGAGGACTGAGAAATAAAATTAATGAATTAATTATCTGCATAGATGAATTAGTCTTCAAACACAGCTGACATAATCTGCCTCTCTGAACATCATGTGACCACTGTTATAGAACTTTTAAGTGTTACAGGGTTTAGGTTAGCATCTCACTTTTGTAGATCAGAAATGGAGAAAAGTGGAGTTGCCAAAATAATCAGGAACTGTCATAAATTTAAGAGCATAGACATTCATTCATAAATTTTGCCTAGAACAGCACATGGAAGCTGTGCAAACAGATGTAGAATTTCACAAAAAATCCTCCATAATATTAAGTGTATATCAAGCATCTGCTGGTAACTTTAATCTGTTCGTAAAACACCTTGAAGCTGTACTGGCCCATTTAACAACCAAAACCAAAGAAATAGTGGTTGCTGGTGGTTTCAATGTAGATTTCCTTAAAGACTCTACCAATAAGAACTTATTTGGGTTAGTAACACTATCATTCAACTTAATTCCCACTGCAAAGTTTCCCACTAGGGTAGCCAATTGCTCACAAACAGCCATTGATAGTATCTTTATAGAAAAGTCCAACTAACAAAATTATACTACAAAACCAAGAATCAATGGCCTCTCAGATTGTGACATGCAGTACCTTCTGTTAAATGTTAACACTGAACAGGATATAAAATCTGTTAAATCTGAGCTCAAGAGGGTAATCAATAAGCCAAAAATTGGTTATTTTAGGACACTCCTCAGAGACATTCACTGGACTGGTGTTTAGAGTGCTCATGGCATGAATGAAAAATATAACACTTTTTCTAATAAAGTGCTTACACTGTTTTCCTCAAAACGTACCAAGGTTAGAGCAACGTGTACAAAGAAGCCATGGATTACTCAAGGAATAGCGGTATCTTGTAAAACAAAACGAAAACTGTATCTGTCAATCCAAAACAGTTCTGATGTTGATGCTATAGCACATTACAAGAAATATTGCAAATATTAAAGACTTTAATATGGACATCAAAGCAAATATATTACAAGGAAAAGAAAGTCATATCATATAACAAAATAAAGACAATATGGGATATAGTGAAGGAGGAGACCAGTAGAACCAGACATGAAGAGGGACAAATAGCATTAAGAGTAAATGAAACATTGGTGACAGATGTGTATAGTGTTGCAGAACTATTTAACAAACATTTCATAACTGTTACTGAAAAGATGGAGTTTTCAGGTTCTGTAGATGCTGCTATGGAATACCTCAGACCAGACATTTCAAGTAACTTCCATAATATGAATTTGACCCTCACTACCCCAGGAGAAATAATGTCCATCATAAAATCTTTAAAATCAAAAACATCTAGGGGGTATGATGAAATATCAACAAAGCTAATTAAAAAATGTGATTCTGATTGTTGTTGTTGTTGTTTTTTGGGGAAAGAGACCAGACAGCGAGGTCATCGGTCTCATCGGATTAGGAAAGGACGGGGAAGGAAGTCAGCCGTGCCCTTTGAAAGGAACCATCTTGGCATATGCCTGGAGCGATTTAGTGAAATCACGGAAAACCTAAATCAGGATGGCCGGACGCGGGATTGAACCATCGTCCTCCCAAATGCGAGTCCAGTGTCTAACCACTGCGCCACCTCGCTCGGTAATGTGATTCTGAGTTAAGTAAAATATTGAGCTATCTGTGTAACCAGTTGTTTAACAGTGGAATATTTCCTGAATGGTTAAAATATGCTGATGTTAAGCCACTGTTTAAGAAGGGAGATAAAGAAATAGCATCAAATTTCCATCCAATTTCACTTTTGCCTGCATTCTCAAAAATTTTAGAAAATGTAATGTGCAATCAGCTTTATAACCATCTTATCTCAAATATCATACTGTCAAAGTCACAGTTCGGATTTCTAAATGGTTCTGATATTGAGAAGGCTATCTACACTCACAGTGAAAATGTGCTTAATTCATTAGACAAAAATTTCAGGCAACTGGTATATTTTGTGATCTGTCAAAGGCATTTGACTGCGTAAATCACAATATCCTTTTAAGTAAATTAGAATATTATAGTGTAACAGGAAATGTTGCAAAATGTTTCAAATCTTATATCTCTGGCAGGAAACAAAGGGTGATATTAGGAAAGAGACATGTATCAAGCATCATCCAACTGGACACTAATTACATTAGGGGTCCCACAAGGTTCCATTTTTGGGCCCTTACTTTTTCTTGTGTGTATCAATGACCATTCATCTGTAACATTACCAGATGACAAGTTTATTTTGTTTGCCACTGATACAAACATTGCAATAAATAGCAAATCACGTGTAGTCTTAGAAAGATCAGCTAATAAAATATTTGTGGACATGAATCACTGGTTCCTAGCCAATTCTTTGTCACTAAATTTTGAAAAAACACATTATATGCAGTTCAGAACTTGTAAGGGGTGTCCCACAAGTATATGCCCAACATATGATGCGAAGCAGATAGAAGAAATGGACAGTGTTAAATTCTTGGGATTACAGCTTGATAATAAATTCAAGTGGGAAAAGCGTACCACAGAACTGCTGAAGCATCTTAATAAATCTCTATTTGGGATATAAAAGTGAAAAAGCTGGCATATTATGCTTACTTTCATTCCATAATGTCATATGGAATAATTTTTTGGGGTAATTCATCAGGCCAAGCTAAAGTTATCTGGGCACAAAAACGTGCAGTCAGAGTTATATGTGGTGTGAACTCAAGAACATCCTGCAGAAGTGTGTTTAGGGAACTAGGGATACTAACTACTGCTTCCCAATATATTGATTCTTTAATGAAATTTGTCATTAAAAATGTATCACTTTTTCAAACCAACAGATCAATTCATGGAATCAATACTAGAAATAAGAATAATCTTCACAAGGATTTAAAGTCACTTAGTCTTGTGCAAAAAGGTGTGCATTATTCAGGAAAACACATTTTCAATAACTTGCCAGCAGCCATAAAAAGCTTAACAACCAATGAAATTCAGTTTAAGAGAAGCCTAAAGAAATTATCTGTGGCCAACTCCTCCGATTCCATTGCTGAATTTCTCAGTAGACCCAATTGATTTGTGTGTTCATTGTAAGTGTGTGTGTGTGTGTGTGTGTGTGTGTGTGTGTGTGTGTGTGTGTGTGTGTGTGTGTGTGTGTGTGTGTGTGTGTGTGTGTGTAAGTATAATCTAACTTTGCCATTTAAGTGCAGTAATGTGTTTATTGTAAATATTTTAGTAGTTGTATTACACGTTTATTACCTAATAAATAAATTTAATAAAAACTTTTTTATTTTAAATTCAGTGCATTAGTATTTGTAAAATGATTCTTTCATATAATGTTCATTAAAGAATGATGATCATTCCACTTGGGACCTGTGGAATGGACGTTAGCTTATTTGTTTGAGTTGTAAATATTTGTTGTGTATTGTTGTTTTTCTGACATGTTCTACACCCTGGAGTATCTCCTCACTATGGATCACTTGGAATGAAAGTAAATGTAATTTAATCCAATCTATAGTCATCACAAAGTTAGTTTCTCTCTTCTACACATTTACCACTCATCAATGTTAATTTCTCATTAATGATATGAATATAATAGAGGGAAACATTCCACGTGGGAAAAATATAGCTAAAAACACAGATGATGTGACTTACCGAACAAAAGTGCGGGCAGGTCGATAGACACACAAACATACACATGAAATTCAAGTTTTCGCAACTAACTGTTGCCTCATCAGGAAAGAGGGAAGGAGAGGGAAAGACGAAAGGATGTGGGTTTTAAGGGAGAGGGTAAGGAGTCATTCCAATCCCGGGAGCGGAAAGACTTACCTTAGGGGGAAAGAAGTGTATACCCCTTCTTTCCCCCTAAGGTAAGTCTTTCCGCTCCCGGGATTGGAATGACTCCTTACCCTCTCCCTTAAAACCCACATCCTTTTGTCTTTCCCTCTCCGTCCCTCTTTCCTGATGAGGCAACAGTTTGTTGCGAAAACTTGAATTTCATGTGTATGTTTGTGTTTGTTTGTGTGTCTATCGACCTGCCAGCACTTTCGTTTGGTAAGTCACGTCATCTGTGTTTTTAGATATATTAATTTCTCATTAGTGTTACAGACACAATCTTCAACTGACACCTCAAACTTCTTATTTAATTCTGGAAGATTAGAGTTGACTATCTTAATTTTTTAAATTTCTTTCTTTAGTTCATTCTTTAAACTAGTCATGTCTTCTTTCATACACATACCACTCAAACTACTCATAACTCACCTTAACATCACTTCCACTTTTCCATCTGCCATAAACTTTTGCCCTTGTTGATTTTTGCTACTAGGTTCCTCCTCCTTAACCTTAATTATCTCATCCACTTTAGTAGTGTTCTTGTCCATTTCGCTCACATCACCATACAATCTACATGACACTTATCATTACGTCTACAATAGGACTTTTGTCCCCATCATTCAAAGTTACATTCATATCTGATTTATAATCACCACCATCTACAGTATCAGTCTCCTGTTGCCCCTTGTCCCCCATCACACTGTCTTGTTCATTAAGGACACTCATTATTTATCACTTAACACAAAACAGATTTTGCTAAGGAATTACCTTACTTTTAATCACTTGAGTCCTGTTGTTGCTGTTGTCATCTCGACTTGTCGTCCAAATGGCTGTTGCTATTTTTAATTCTCTCAGAAAGGCATCTTTTTTATTCCAGTCAGCTGTGTCCACCTGCGAGCTGATTGGCTGCTTCCGTGCTCAGTGGCTGCTTCCACAGAACCTGCTCGCCAATTGGCTGTTGCCCCATTGCATTGTTAACTACTGTTAAGTTCACTGTTCAAAATTTGGGAGTCCTCCTTTACAGTGGTTATGTACAAGTGTCATCGTTCCCAAGAGGTGCACATTGCGTTTCACAGTTGTTTCCTTTCTCTTTTCATCCCCCCCCCCCCCCTCTCCCTCCCCATATCAATAATATACAGTTATGTATGGCCAGTGCACTATTGTTTAAACTTTCGATAAGCCTCATTAATAGTTTTGAGGCAAACATCCACATACTGCTACAATAGTTTAGTGTTGAATATCTATGAGCAGTAAAAATGTAATTCACAGTTCTTCCAGAATAATCAGGTACATAAGGAATAGACACTGTCACTGTTTTAACACATGGGTTAATTGTGTTACACTTATTTCACAGTGAAGTTGATACATTGTTGTTGATGTAAGCGACACCGGTTTCTCATCTGAAACTCTTCTGTGGACTGACTGTCTTGGGACCTAAAATTGGGCCCTTCTATATCCTCACAATAATAGGTGCTGAAACTACACATTGTTAAAAGTTAAATTTACAGAAATTACATTTGAAACTGAATACATTTAAAAATTGTTTCTTTTTAACAGTTTCTTGTACTACGAGGGTTAAGCCAAATTATTTCTTTAAATCATGAAATTGAGAAATATTGTTAAACAAGCAATACTTTTGTCAAAACTGTTAATTACTTTGGAACTATTGAAAGGCTGACTTTACTAACATGTTTTCGAATAGGCCCAAATAAATACTTAATGAATGCTAGTATTTCATCTTCCAAATGTTTATAATTATTATAGAATTTATATTTGTTTATACATCAACAACAGGATTTAAGTTACAAAATAATTACTGATTTTGCCCTACAGTGAAAGATAGTAACTAGTCAAAATAAATTAACACATCAATTACATATATAAAACGAAGCACAAAATTAGATGTGGTGCTAAATTCCTTAAAACTGAGGGCCAACCTTTCTCTTATATGAAAACACAGATTATACTCCCATATGTAATTAGTCAAAAGTGAAAAAATAAATTTTAAGGAAGCACATGGCAAAACAAGTGGGGAAGAAAAATTATCCGGGCTTGATTTGTCACAATGGATGAACTGAATCAATTGGTTCAGTGGTTACATTTGGTGGTATGTTTGTAGTGCTTAAGGATACATTCACTTGTTGATAGCTGCTCTTAATTGGCATCCTTGTTCATATAACAACCTCTGGGAACATCAATTTACTGAGGGGGAAGTTCAGAAATGCTGAATAATCAGCAAAATAAGCACATATTTGTAGGATCTATAGTAACCATATGGTCACACTAGTAGCTTCTTGTCAGCTGATCAGGACTGGACCTGATTGACAAAACTAGATGTGCAATGGTCTCATCCAACTGTTGATATTCGTGTAAAATTGTAAGCTGCAAAGCTTTCAGGCTACAAAAAAAACAGTGGAAAGGACAAGGAGACTGATACAACTGAGAAAACAACTACGTGGGGCAAGACACGGATGTCAAATCCTTGAGGTATCAACACATTGATTACATATGTTGCACAATACCACATCTACCCTGCACAGCTAACTGCTATGAGAAACTAAGTCCACTCCATCTCCTCCCCAAAACCAGAATAATGCAGGTCCAGCAACTGAGAAGAGCTGTTGTCTCAATCCGTCACACAGTCTGTTGCACTTCTGATATAGGGCCAAAACACAACACCCGCCTTATGACCTTGGCTCTTTCCATCCCAACTTCTGTTCCTCATTTCTACTCACATTACACCCCTCCCCTTTCACAGAAAATATATCCTTATAAGGCAACATACAGAATGCTGTAAGAGATGTAGCAATGCAGTAGGGAGATGGACTAAATTTGTTGTGTTAATATGACATAAACGAACACTTTCCTCAACACTCTCTTGTTATTATCTACAAGCACTTCATGAACAATAAGTATGTTGCTATGGACACAGTGGTAGTACAAGAATCCAGGTGAACATCCTGTAGATTTAAGTTTGCTTATAGGTTCTCATAGGAAGGGATCATCACAATGATATTTGAACTCTGAAAAAAGAAAATCTTGAATGACTCCATATTCAATACACATGACAACTGCACTAATGATTATTAAAAATATTCCTGAGATTGAAAATTTTGTTATTTTGCATTTTCAAACAAATGTCACAAACAAATGATAACTGAAGCACCTAAATTTGAATCACACATCAAACAGCTTCATAAAATGGTCTCTCCTTGTTACAAGCATGGCCAAAATCAATTCCAGAAATTTTATTTAAATATTTTCCTGGTTCTTAAACTGACATCACAGGCACTTCCCGTATGTCTTATTTATCTCTGGAATATCCCCAAATATGTCCCATTTAGTAGTTCAACAAGAACAACTTCCTTCAGCACGTGCTTCACAGCATTGTAATTATGTACATCATTCATTCTACACCTACAGCAATGAGACCCTCAGTTATATGGACCATGTCAGAAGAAATGCATTGTTTGCACTCAACACAAATAAAAGGAAAATAGAGACTAACCCAGTTATTTGAGAATTTTTTGGTTCCGGAGTAGTTGGGTGATACCTTTAGCCCAAACTGAACAGACCCAGGAGTGATTGCCTAAAGAAAAACAACTATAGGTAATTCCAGGATTTAGATAATGTCTGTTTTATGTTTTGTAGTATATTTCATTTTTAATAACATTAAAAGCTGTTCATGATTTTATAGTGAGTTTTCAGTTTTGTTTTTTCTTTTACATGTCTAGTTCTGTAGGACCGAATTGACAAGCAAACTTCCATGCTCATGGAACATGTCAGCACATGAAATTACAACATAAAAGCAATAAATAAAATGTTGAATCCTAAAAGGACATCAAGCTGTAAGTTCATGTAAACACAATCAACAACATGACACAGGAATGAGCTTTTCTTTTCGAGGAACTCCTTGGCAGAATAGAAGAAGTGACCCATGAGGGCACTCTTGAGTATTGATTTCAAAGTGTATGCATTACTTAAGATTTTGGAATTCTTGTGGTAGCTTACTGAAAATGGATGCAGCAGAACACTGCACGCCTTTCTGCTTCCTAATATTAAGTGAAAGTTGCTAATCCTTTGGAATACTATTAACAAGAAATGACAGTAAAGAATATATGTAACTTACCACATATGCCCAAAACCACCGATTTCTGAGCTAAAAATACACTTCGAGAATGGGAAGAGTTATCCCAAAATATATCATGCATCATCAGTGAATGGGAACAAGCAATGTAGACTACTTTTCATGCCCAACTACCACTTACTTCAGATACTGTTCTAATAGTAAACATGGCAGGATTAGGTCTGAACGAGATGCTGCAAAGTGGTTTTCCATGACAGTTTACTATTTGGACATCTAGAAATTTGAACTGTTCAGTCTTACTACTCTAATGCCCATTCTGGATAATTAAAATGTTAGGTTTTGTTGAACCCTTTGTTAGAAACTAAAAACTGAGTCTTACTGTGATTTAGAGTTAAGTTCGTAGAAAATGAAGTGTGTCTTCAACTGCAGTATTTGAGACAGTGCCAATCATTGACACAACATGTACATTAATGTATGAGGGTCACTCCAAAAGAAAGGCACACTACTTTTGTAAAAACACAGTTTTCATTCTGCATCTGTGAAAGTTATACAGTGTGTAGATACATTCTTCCCACTTGCTTTCAAACTGAGTTCAACCTGTTCCCGTGAGTGGAGCCCTCACACCATGTCTTCAAGATAGCTGCTACACTTGACGTTTGTCAGAAGCAATGTGCTCTCATAGAATTCTGGTGCTGTGAAAACAAGACAGTGGGAAACATCCACAAGAGGTTGAGAAAGGTGTATGGAAATGCTGCTGTCGATCGCAGTACGGTTAGTTGGTTGGTAGGCAAGCAGGTTATGTGATGAAAGCAGGCACAGCAATATTGATGGTTGTCCTTGCAGTGGCAGGCCTCGTACCACACACACTCCAGACAATGTATAGAGAGTTAACGAATTGGTGACTGCTGACAGACACATCACAGTGAACGAATTGTCACGCTACATTGGGATAGGGGAAGGAAGTGTTTGCAGAATATTGAAAGTGTTGGCGTTAAAAAAGGTTTGTGCCATGTGGGTTCCCAGGATGTCAACAGTGGCTCACAAAGAAACAGGAAAAATGGTATGAAGTGAACTTTTGGAACAGTACGAGAATGGTGGAGATCAATTTTTTGGAAGAATTGTGATTGGTGATGAAACATGGCTCCATCATGTTTTACCAGAGACGAAGAGGCAATTGATGGAGTGGCATCATGGAAATTCACCCAAGAAAAAAAATTCAAACACACACCTTCTGCTCGAAAAGTTATGGCTACGGTGTTTTTCAACTCTGAAGGTCTCTTGCTTGTGGACATAATGCCAAGTGGAAGCACCATAAATTCTGATGTGTATGTGATGACACTGAAGAAACTTCAAGCTCGACAGATTCATGTTTGACCACATCAGCAAAAGCAGGATGTTTTCCTATTGCATGACAATGCATGGTCACATGTCAGTCAAAAAGCCATGAAAGCGATCACAAAACTCAGATAGACAACACTGAAATACCAGCCTTAGAGTCCTGACCTGGCTCCATGTGATTATCATCTCCTTGGGAAACTGAAAGACTCTGTTTGTGGAACAAGGTTTGAAGATGATGACTCCCTTGCACATGCTGCCAAACAGTGGCTCCAACAGGTTGGTCCAGAATTTTACCATGTGAGTATACAGGCGCTGGTTCCAAGATGGCGTAAGGCAGTTGAGAGGGGTGGAAATTATGTGGAGTAATGAAAATATTGTTCCTAAAGGATGTATCTACACACTGTAAAACTTTCAAACATGTAGAATAAAAGATGGATTTTAAGAAAATAGTGTTCATTTCTTTTGGAGTGACCCACGTATGAGTACCACTTACAATAATCAAGAAAGCTAAATATGCTGGGTATGCCTGCCAAAACAAACTGCTGACCCCGGACAAAACCTTCAAAATCGCCAGACATCTGTGTCAAATCACATTATTTTCCTAGGCACACACATTCTGTAGACATAATTTTACCCTGAACTCCAAAACAGTTACCAAAAACTACTTTAAGCAACATCAAATTTTAACATTTTGTTTGTGGAGGACCCCCAACTCTCCTTTTGTTAAGCGATATTCCATTCCCCCAAACCCCTTACTCCCTTCCCACCACATCATTTGTCCACCGCTTGACTGACCCAGAATTGCCTCTGATCTCTAGTGCTACAAGGCACATCATTTATATAAATAAGGAGCAGGAGTGGCCCCAGAACTGACCCTACGTCGCCCCCCATTTAACTGTGCCTCACTCTGATTCCACATCGTAGCCATTCTCAGTGCTATGAAGAACGACCTTTTGTTCTGTTCTTAAAGAGATCAACAAATTGTGAGCCACTCCCCACATTCCATAATGGTCCAACTTCTGGAGCAAAATTTTGTGATTGACACTATCAAATGCCTTAATTAAGTAAGGTGACTAGTGTTTGAAACCTTTTGTTTTATCCATCCAGTACCCCAAAGAGGAAATACACCAAAGAGCCAAAGAAAGAGGTACACCTGCCTAATATCCTGCAGGGCCCTTGCATGCACACAGAAGTGCTGCAACAGGATGTGGCAAGAACTCAACAAATATCTGAAGTATTGCTGGAGGGAACTGATACCAAGAATCTGTAAGAGTACGATGGGATGGAGATCTTTTCTTAACAGCACGTTGCAAGGCATCCCAGATATCCTCATATCTGGGGAGTTTGGTGGCCAGCGGAAGTGTTTAAGCCCAGAAGAGTGTTCCTGGGATCACTCTGTAGCAATTCTGGAAACGTGGTGTGTCGCATTGTCCTGCTGGAATTGCTCAAGTCTGTCATAATGCACAATGGGCATGAATGAGTGCAGGTGGTCAGACAGAGTCATATCTAGACACGTTAGGGGTCACATATCACTCCAATAGAAAATTTCCCAAACCATTAAAGAGTGTCCACCAGCTTCAACAGCCCTCTGCTGACAAGGAGGGTCCACAGGTTCATGAGTGTCTCCATACCCGTACATGTCCATCTGCTCGGTACAATTTGAAACAATACTCATCTGACAAGGGAACATGTATCCAGTATCAACAGTCCAATGTCAGTTATGACAGGCCCATGCGAGGCATAAATATTTGTGTCCTGCAATGAACGGTTCAAGAGTGAGCCTTCAGCTCTGAAAGTCCATACTGATGATGTTTCATTGAATGTTTCACATGCTGACACTTGTTGATGGTACACCATTGAAAACTGCAGCAATTTGTGGAAGGGTTGCACTTCTGTCATGTTGAATGATTCTCTTCAGTTGTTGTTGGTCCTTTTCTTGCAGGATATTTTTACGGGTGCAGCTGTCAGAGTTGATGTTTCACTGGATTCCTGATAATCACGATACACCTGTGGAATGATCATATAGGAAAATCCCCACTTCATCAGTACATAGGAGACGCTGCGTCCCATCGCTCGTGCACCGACTATAACATCACGTTCAAACACAGATCTCGATAACCTGACATAGCAGCAGTAACCGATCTAATAATTGCTCCAGACACTTCTTTTATATAGGTAGCACCAACCAAAGTGTCATAGTCTGCCTGTTTACATATAATTGTATTTGAATACATATGCCTGTACCAGTTTCTTTGGCACTTAAGTGTAATATAGCATTGTAGAGTTTTCAGTTGTTAGCACAGTTCTGAAATCGAACTGTACATTTGACAGCAAATTATGTGAAAGGAAATGATCAATTATCCTTGCATACTCAGCACTTTCAAGAAATTAAACACTGATAGCATAGAAATACACAAGTTGTAATGTAGGCCCCCAAAACATTAAAACTGCAAAAAAAGTAAAGACAAAATCATTAAACATTTTACAGTAAATGTTGAAATAACCTGAAAATACAGGTATAATGATGTTTAATGAAGAAGGCAAAGCACCTTTCCTTCATTTAATTTGTCAAGCGAATGCCGAGTGGTAATTCGTCAAAAAGAGATTGTCAGTTTCAGTGAGTGAGCGGTTCTGATTGTATCCCTGATAAGAATTGTTTTGTACATCTCTTCTCCACTGGCACAACTGCCAGAACTACTGAACACCCCAGTTAGTATATCCATCATATCCTTCCATGTGTCCACCTACCTGTCACTATCTCTGCTACCCTTCTCTTTATATATTCAATATTCCTGTTACTCATTTCTGATACAGCTTCCACATGCCTGATGTGAGTTCTGCAAGCAGTCTCTTATATAGACTTACTCAGTTCTCTAGTAACTTGTGAAAAAGTCTGCCACTCGATTCACTGATGAATATGCTTATGCAATCATTCCACAAACTGCTATACCCAAGTATCTGTACATGTTGACCAATTCAGATCACAACTCACTGACAGCGTAATCACAGGACACTACGTTTCTCCATAATGTGAAGTGCTCAGTTTTAAATTTCTAGACATTTAAAGCAATATACAAATGTGACATGTTTAAAAAGTTGAAGAAAGGATTTAATATTTGCTCACTTCTTATACGACAATGTGCAGCAATGAGGTGTGTCACTTTAGTTTTACGTGGTGAGAGAAACTGATTCTCGAAAGAAATCACCAAACTGCTTCACAATTCATAGAAGTACAAATACAAATTCAGTTTAATTGTATAAGTTTGTTTGGATGAACAGAAAGTATTTCTGAAGCAGATTATAATAATTTTAGTTCATCATAAGAGAATACTTGTACTTAAGGTTGTTCATCTTCTAATGAATGACAGCAAACTGATACAGAAAATGGCTGTGTACTTCCATATAATTATCACAATGCACCATGCAAATCAGAAGGGTGACAAAGATTTTTTAAATTGTGCATGCATAGCGTCCGAGTCTTTAACAACTTTGAGTAGTATCACTAATATCATAAATCTTGACAGTATGTTACACAATGTTAGCACTATTAAAACTTAGCAACATTTCATTGAAGACGGAAGGTGTGTGGGAAAAGCAATAAGACTGACAACACTGCAAGTGATCTAGCAATGCTGTGTTGTTGTTCTTGTGTGTATTGGTGTAATCATACCTTCCAGATGCTCAGTCCAAGTTACAGATCTGTATAGCTGTCACATTATCTTTGAGAGTGCTATCAGCAAAGTCGGGTTTTTGTTGTGTGTTATGAATATGGAACAGCACAGTTTAATGAGTGGAATGCAGAAATGTGACATTTGAAAAGTTGAAACAGGCCCAAGGGGAACAATTCTTATCAAGAGCACCCATTTTTCACTGGCACAAATCATTTCTGGAAAGCTGAGAACAACTTGAAGATAAACTTCACTCAGTGAGACTTTCAACTTCAAAGACTAACAAAAAGTCTAATGTTTGTACACTCGTGAGAAATCAAATTGACGTTTAACAATAAGGATGGTGGGCAACTTGTTGAACACTTTCACCATACATCAAATTTTGACTGAAGTTTTGTACATGTAGAAGGTTTGCACCAAAATGGTGCTAAAAACTCCAATTCAGCAGAAGAAATATGTGCACTGATTTTTAGAGGTCTACCAATGACCACAAATGATACAGTTATGTGATCACAGGTGATGAATCCTAGATTTTGGAGTATGATCCTGAGACAAAGCAGTAAAGTGAGGAGTGGCACAGAGATTTTCACAACCTTTTTGTTGTGATTCACTAATCTATCAAAGTGCCGCTGCGCAGTTACGCCCGTCCTCCACATGCGGCACTGTCTGCCAGCCATGCAGCACCAGCGCCACCTAAGCGGCCGGCCAGCCAGCGGCCGCTAGACTCGGACACCATTCCGATTTGACTGTTAAAGTGTACACACATCTTACTTTGTTTACTTGATCTATGACTTACATATATTGTGTCATCCTTGAAATATATTTGTTCAACTTGAAGTTATAATAATTGGCGGCGAGGTAGTGAATTTTTCTTTTTCATGGTTGACCCACAGGTTTCCATAGCTAATTAAGTCAACTATTGCAAGGTCTCATTGAACAGCAAACACTTCTCACAAATGCGATTTGTAATTTTGTCGTGGCATCTAATGCGGGGTGTCTCTTGTCATGGTCTCTCCCTCCTTTTCCTCCTTACGACGAGACGGCGGAAGACTGGTCTGATTACGAAAAACGTCTTCGACAGCACTTCTTGGCATTTCATGTCTTGGACGACCAAACATGTAAGTCTCTTTTCCTTTCATGAATTTCACCTCAAATGTATCAGTTGTTGTCACAATTGGCTCCTTTGAAAGATCTTGCGTCTTTGTCCTTTGCTGAAATGTGCTCACTTCCGTCCGTATATTTTCAAAAGCATACGCATATGGTAGCCTATCGTGTTGCCTTTTATCGTTGTCAAAAACAACCGAATCAATCCTATCGTGCTTGGGCTGCTGAACTTCACGGCCTTAGTTGAAAGTGTTGATATGTTACTGACATTCACAAAGAATCCTACGCCGATTCCATGGTATGGGATGCTATTATCTGGTCGGCGCCCGACAAAGAAGTCAGGCAACGTGCCCTTCAGTTGGCAAATCCGACTCTAGATGAAGTCCTATCCATTGCTCAGTCTTTTGAATTTTTTCGCGCCGCATGAGCACAAATAGAGGCATAGAGTGACATCGGGGATGTACAATCTCTGTGAGCTGTTGACGAAGGATGCTGTGTGTACCCGCCAGCCGACATGGCCACAGTATGCTCTCAAGTGCAGCTTCAGCCTAGCCGTAAACAAACCTCTAAGAAACTGCAGGAAACCCCATGGCAACTTCCTTCATGTACGCAGTGTTTTACGAAACATTCACAAGAGGATTGTCCACAATGTTGGGCCGTGTGTCACAAATGCACGAAGAAGGGTCATGTGTCATCCGTTTGCAAATCTGACCGCATACATGATGTTCATGAATATGATGCTGATTCTGCTTCTTTGTTGTCTGTCAATAGTACTTCTTCCCTTTCAGGGAAGTTATTCCTCACTGTCCAAATACTGGGTCGGGATGTTCGCATGCAGGTGGATATTGGTTCTGCTGCCACTATCATCAATTCTCAGACGTATCTTCAGTTGGGTTCTCCAATCCTGCTACCTGTCACTAGGCAATTATGGACTCACAATAAACAGAAGATTTTTCTCTTGGGACAACTTGGTGCTGAGGTATCTTACAAATCTGTAGTTTGTATTATTCCCATATTTGTGGTCGAACATAGTAATGCGGAGAATCTTTTTGGTTTCGATGCCTTTTGTGTTTTTGGGTTCTCCATAGATGACTGTCAATATCGTCTCTGATGCTATTCCTTATGCTCAATTGGATTCCTTGTCAATGACATTTTGGTCCCTTTTTTTGTCCTGGGTTAGGCTGTGCAAACGACTTTGAAGCTCATATCACGCTCAAATCCACTGCTCAGCCTAAGTTTTTTCAGGCTTGGCCCATTCCTGTGGCCATCGTGATCGGGTCAGACGGGAGCTGGATTGTCTCACTGCTTCAGGGGTCTTGCTTCCTGTCACTTCCAGTAAGTGGTACTCTGCTGTCATTGTCGTTGCTAAGCCCAATGGTGATATTAATCTCTGTGGCGATTTCAAAGCCACTGTAAATACTAAATGCCTCATCGACACTTACCCTAAGCCTTGACCTGAAGAACTGTTCACTAAACTTGCTGGAGGCCAGTATTTTTCTAAACTTGACCTGTCAGAAGCCTATCATCAGCTTCCCCACAATGCTGCTTCCCGGCAGTTTCTGGTCCTTAACATGCCTTTTGGCCTCTATCAATACCAACGATTGCCATTCGGGATTGCCAGCACCTCTGCTCTCTTTCAGCGATTCTTGGAACAATTATTGCTCACTGTCCCTGGGTGTATAAATTACATAGACTACATTGTTGTCAATGTCTCCACCACTGAAGAACACCTTCAGAATCTCTGCACACTTTTTGTGGTGTCACCACCAGACACCACACTTGCTGGGTGGTAGGCTTTAAATCGGCCGCGGTCCGTTAGTATATGTTGGACCGGCATGTTGCCACTATCAGTGATTGCAGACAGAGTGCCGCCACACAGCAGGTCTAGTCTAGAGAGATGCCCTAGCACATGCCACAGTTGTACAGCCGACTTAGCTAGCATTTTCAGAGACGACGGTTTAGAATAGCCTTCAGCTACATCATTCGCTACGACCTAACAAGGCGCCATATTCAGTTACTATATCTTCTGAACAGATAATATTGTGACGCATGTACTGTCAAGAGCAACGTTCATCATTAATGGATTAAAGTTAAATATGAAACTAATTACATCCGCTTTCTGAATTCTAATTCCTTGTCATGTTCCAGACCTCATGTCAGTATAGTTCTTCTCTCCTCACGGCAGCCTGCGTGAGCTAAGATGCGTGGATTTCGGGTTCCTCTAGTAACAAGGTGTTGGCTCTTCTGCCAACACGACATTTTTTCATGTCTTAGAGACTGCTGGCCTTAAGTGTAATTTGCAGAAATCAAAATTTTTTCCAGCCTCTATCACGTACTTGGGGTTTCAACTCTCTCGGTATGGTATTTGTCCACTTCAGCAAACTGTCGCTGCAATCAATGCCCTTCCCCCCCCTACATCTGTTAAGGAACTGCAGGCCTTCTTGGGGAAAATAGCATACTATCACAGGTTTCTACCGTCTACTGCTTCGGTGGCTCAGCCGTTGCATCGCCTGTTGCATAAAAACATGCCTTTTCACTGGTCCATGTCATGCGATGTGGCTTTCCAGAAATTGGAGACTATGCTGAAACAGGACCCGTGCCTGGCTACTTATCAACCTGGCCAATATCTTGTTCTTGCCATGGACGCCTCTCAATACAGAATTGGTGCAGTCCTTGCCCACCATTTTTCTGACGGTTCTGAACAACCTATTGCTTATGCCTCCAAAACGCTCACAGATGGCCAACGAAAGTATTCTCAAATTGAAAAAGAAGCTTTGGCCATTACTTATGCTCTTCATAAGTTTGGTGTTTTCCTCAATGGATCCAAATTTCATCTTGTTACGGACCACAAACCACTTGTTTCCTTGTTTCATCTATCAACGTCGCTTCCTGACAAGGCTGCACACCGCCTCCAGCGTTGCGCTCTCTACTTGTCTCGTTTCAATTATGAGATTCATTTCCGGCCAACGGCTCAACATGCGAATGCTGATGCACTGTCTCGCCTTCCCATGGGTCCTGATCTGGCATTTGATAGGGATGAACTCTTGTGTTTCCACCTGGATGTGCCCGAGCAGCGGGTTGTGGACGGGTTCCCCTTCACTGGGGACCGGCTGGTGGCTGCTACGGCTTCTGACCCTACCCTCTCCCAGGTTTTACGCTGTATTCAAAAGGGTTGGCCAGATCATCTGTCCGCTAAGACTTCTGATCCATTGCGGAACTACTACGCTTTGTGTTACCACCTCACACATAGGGATGGTGTTATCCTCCTTTCCACCGAAAATGCTTCACTGCGTGTTGTGGTACCTGCATCTTTGCGTGCTTCGGTATTACGTCTCCTTCACCAAGGGCACTGGGGTGTCTCTCGCACAAAATCTCTGGTGCGCTGTCATGTGTACTGGCCCAGAATTGTCTCAGAAATCGCACATATGGTCACTGCCTGCAGCCCTTGTGCGTCACAGGCCACTGCACCAAAGTCATCTTTGTCACCATGGCCTTCACCTGAGAAGCCCTGGAAGCGTATTCATGCTGACTTCGCGGGACCTTTTTTAGGTGCTTATTGGCTTCTCACTATTGACACCTACTCTAACTTTCCTTTCATTGTCCGTTGCCCATCGCCTACCACCGCGGCAACCACAAATGCTCTAGCTCGCATTTTCTCTTTGGAAGGCCTTCCCTCTACTCTTGTTACTGATAATGGTCCACAATTTGCCTCTTCTGATTTTGCTGATTTTTGTGCCCGTCACAGCGTCATGCACATCATGGCCCCTCCATTCCATCCACAGTCAAATGGTGAGGCTGAACGTCTGGTCTGCACATTTAAGGTTCAAATGAGGAAACTGCTGACTTCTTCTGCTGCTGATGATGTGCTTTTCCAATTTCTGGCTTCTTACCATTTCACCCCCATTGGTGACCACAGCCCGGCTGAGCACTTACATGGCCGACTGCACTGCACGCTACTTCCTCTTCTGCAGCCTCCCACCTCACGGCCGCGGATGCCTTTGCTTGGCCAGTTCACCGCCGGTGACCGTGTATGGGTACGGGGATATGGCAGGCAGCCAAAATGGAGTCCTGGCCACATCTTACAACACTGTAGCCGATGCCTGTATGAAATCCAGATGGACACAGGTGTTGCAGTGCGTCATTCGGACCAGGTTCAGCCTCGTGTGCCGGCAACACCTGTTCCGGATGCCGCTACACCACCTTCGGCTCTACCTGACACTCAGGATCCTGGAATATCTCATTACTCACAACACAGTCCTCTCACCATCATCTCGGTGCCACCACAAGAACTGACGCCAACAGGTGATGTGCCCATGCAGGAACCAGATGACCACCACCTGTCAGAACAACTCTACTTGCCTCCTTCTCCTACGGACACGGACACATCGCCCTTGTCTCCTGTTATAACAACCGGACTTGCCGCAATGGGCAGATTGGTGCATATGGCCCCAGCAGATGCAACCCCCACGTCTTCTGTCATTTCAACCCGTTATCATTGGGGACACATCCGTCCATATGGGAAGCCTCCTCCTCGAGGCTTTATGGCCAGTCAAACAACACCTATGGATGTTAGCAATCTCCAGGCCACCTCCATCAAGATCTGTGCAAAAATTGAAAGGGGGGGAAAAGTGTTGTGAATCGCCAATCTTTCAAAGTGCCGCAGCAGCAAGGCCACCTAAGCGGCCAGCCGCGAGCAGCCGCTAGACTCGGACTCGGTTCTGATTTGACTGTTAAAGTGTACACACGTCTTACTTTGTTTACTTGATCTGCGAATTACATGTATTGTGTCGTCCTTGAAATATATTAATTCAACTTGAAGTTGTAACACTCTCTTCAGGAAAAACTGCCTGTCAATTATTTTACAAAGATGAAAGGCCCAGGAAAAGTGTGAATCAAGGGAGACTAGACACTGATTACAAATGAATGCTTCGTCATGACAATGCCCCATGTCACACAACCCCTTCCATCATGAAATGTTTGATCTGAAGAGGCATTCCTAGTATTCTACAGCCCCCCATTCTCCTGATTAGATTCCTCGTGACTTTTCTCTTTCCTGAAACTGCAAAATGTCTCAAAAGGAAATCATTTTGGGACTTTGTGCAGATCATTCAAAAGAACATGACTGATCACATTAAAAGCTGTAACAGTTTAAGCATTTCAGTGCCACTATCAAGACTGGCAGTGATGACTCCACCAGGGTACAGCTGTCAAAGGGAGCTACTTTGAAAGGGACAGTATTATTGTTCAAGAAATATAAAAACTTGGTAGATAAATAATCAGTCTCATTACTTTTTTTCACACACCTTGTTTGTGCATCTTTCATCATGTACTACTTTATTATCAGTAATTGCAACACCTGCAAAAATACTGAGGTTACTGTTAATACTATTTCCCTGTTCATTAATATACCACATTAACAACAGGAGCCCCAACATATATCCCTGGATGAGCCTGAAGATACATCTACATTTGGCGATGACTCACTACTTGAAATAATGTGCTGCATCCAGCCTAATGAGAAATCTTCCATCTGCTCACAATCTTCAATGGATACCATATATCAGTGATAGTCGATCAGATCACTACCACCCACTAACAGGTACTCTATTAGGTTTTCATAAAATTCTGACAAAGTATTTGTTAAGTAATTATTATTACATAATTGTTACTTTCTTAGTTTATAAGTCACCATTACTGTAGAACTGATGGGTGGGTAAAAAATTTTACTACCAACAGGAGATAAAAAATTCAACAGAACGTAAAAACAGGTTGACTAGCCTTGCCATATATGGTCATTATTTCATTTTTTTGTCAAATGCTTTCACAAGTCAAGAAATATTGCACCAACCTGACAGCCTTGAGCCATGGCTTTCAGGGTAGTGTGCAAGAAACACAAAACTTGCATTCTGTAGGACTGATACTTTTGGAATCCTTACCCGTTGCCATTGGGGGGGGGGGGGGGGGGTTCATTCTGTACAAGTTATCTCAAGGTATCTTACAGTGATTGTGTTTGTGTTTTCTGGATCTCTTCTGCTACCCTTCCTGGAGATCAGTGTAAAATTGGGACACTACTCCTGGATTTTCTTTAGTAAAGGAACATTCTGAAACACTGCACATCATTTCTGCTATTCATGTGCCACACCCCACTCCATTTCCTGTGTCGTCCATAAGTGCCTGGACTAACTTTTGTGCCACTTACTGCCTTTACAACTGACTGGAATTTCTTTGTGTTTTGTGAGATGTCTTTGAATAATATTCTGTTACAGTAATAAGTGAAGGCATCCCATTACTCTCAACAGCCACCCAGATTAATTTAACATCCCTGTCTATAATACTACGCTTTGTTTTATGTGTACTACATAGAATGTTAGTCTCTTTTGGAGTTTCTTAAAGAGACCACAAACTGTGCACAGTACCTCCCATCACAAACTATTCTATCTATCCAGTACTAGTTCAACTATCCTAAGCTTCAGCTACAGTTCCACTACATCCTCCTCCCCAGAGTTATATGTTTCCAGGTCCCCATTTAAAATAATAATACTACCTATATATGTAGTTTACTGAACATGTAAATCATTATACTAATTTTGGTTGCCCTTATACCTTCAGTAATTATTATAGGTACAAGTGTCTCACTATCAATGACCTGAGTTTCAATGTGAACATTACATGAAGCAACGTCTAATGAGAGACACTTAATCACTATAACAGTACAAATTATGCAATGATTTCCAAACTCATCATTATATTGGTACAACTTACAAACATGAAACTTGCTGGCAGATCAGAACTACGTGCCAGATCAGGACTCAAAGCTGGGAGCTTTACCTTTCCCAAGCAAGTGCCACTGACTGAGGAATCCATGCCCATCTTATGGCTTGCCCTCACAGCTTTATTTCCACTAGTATCTCATCTCCTACCTTCCAAACTTCACAGAACTTATCATTACATCACTGTTAGATTTCTTCTTCTTCTTCTTCTTCTTCTTCTTCTTCTTCTATTACAACTGCCCTTTTATGGACACCCAACAAGTGAAGGATTCAACAGATTCAGTGTTGCACAAACAGCTTCCATGAATTCAAACTGTCCCATCTGCCATCTTCAGTGTTCCCAAGGCAACAAGACCTGTATTTGGCAATTTTTCATGTCATAAAAGTCAAAGTAACATTTCACATATCGATGTTAGGCCTCCTAACTCCATCTGTCTGTGAAAACTAACTTCCAGTAACAAGTAACTCCATAATCAAAGAGTGTTTTGAAACAGCATGGATTTCTCTAATCTGCCAATAACTAGGCTTCTCTTATATATTTACACATTTAGCAACTTCCTGTATTACATTATAGTATTCTTTTCAGAAACTATTTTTGCTTCAACTGCAAAATTTAACAAAATGTATTTATGAGGTTTTCATTGCCTGCCACCAATATTTCATTTTTTCTTTGTATATTATCTTTCCAGCTCAAGATATTTGTTCTTCAAATCCTAGAAGAACAGCTTGTGATAGGATGGATGCTCCGCCATACACAATCACTGTGCAGCAGCTTTGATGGAAGCAGGAACTACTCCATAGCAGGTACAAAATAAAGTATAGGGTTGTAGATAGAGAGCTACTGAAGGAATCACGTTTCACTCTCAAAAGGTCGGAACATGAAACCTTGAAATGACCGTTTCCATTGTTGTTGTTGTTGTTCCTGTCTTCAAGACTAGTTTGATGCAGCTCTCCTTGTAAGTCCAACCTGTGCAAGCCTCTTCATTTCTGCAAAACTACCACATACATGCATCTGAACCCACTTCTTTACCGAAGCCTTAATGTCCCTCTGTCATATTTACACCTCACATTGCCCTGCATTACCAAACTGACAATTCCTTGATAGCTCTCATTGGGTTCTTTCAACTGAACCCATCTTTCAATGAAGTTATTCAATAAATTTTCTTTTTACCCAGTTCATTTGATTATCTGCTAATTTGTTATTTGATCAACACCATTCTTACATACACATCAAAAGCTTTTATTCTCTTGTCGTCTGAAATGCTGATCACACACGTCATTTACTACAGTAAAATAATTTTAGAAACGTTCCTGGCATTTAAGATAAGATTGGATGTTAACCTGCCTTCTTTTTCATAAACTGCTATTGCCAGTCTGCATTTAATTGCCCTTCTGCTTTGAAAACCATTTCACTGCCCAAATAGCAAAATTCACAATACTTGTAGCGTCTCATTTCCTAACATAATTCCCTGATTTAATTTGCCTCTATACCATTACATTGTATTGCTTTGTTGATATTCATCTTCTCAACAAACTGTCCACTGCACTCAAGTGAAAGCCTTGGGTCAATGACGTCATGTAGATTCAGTACTTCTACATTTCCGAAATGCATAAGTCTCTGTTCCACTTATGGTTATTATCAAAAGTAGGACCATTTGAGGGTAAGGAAAAATTTATGACTGGGCTGAGGATTCTTTGATAGGAAGCACACAGCAAGTGTGCTAACTCTGGCATAGAGTTATTGACAGATGTAGAAGTGAAATCTGGTGTGCACTAGGAAAATGTGTCAGGACTGTCATCGTTTGTATTGCACATTTGTGGCCTCATCTACATTATTAACCTCTGGCTTCTTGTGGATGATACAGTTATCTGTAATGAAGTATTGTCCAAAAGAAGCTGCCCAAATATTCAATCAGACCTTTAGAATATTTAAAAGTGGTATATAGCTTGGCAACTTGTTTTGAAATGTTTGCAATGTAAAATTGTGCACTTCACAAAACAAAAATATGTACTACCCTATAACTGAAGTACCATGAGTGACAGTCAGAATCTGTGCAGATAAATGGATGTACCGATACAAAATATGAGGGTGATTGAAAGGGAAGCCTTAGAAGTTCAACAAAATTTCGGAAAGTTGTGCTCTGGGGTTGGTAGGTGGCAGTAGTGTTCCTTGGGGCTCAGAACGACAGACAGAAGACAGCACCATCCACAACAATATGGCTGCTTCCCTGTCAACATGCACTGCAAATAAGCAAGACTGCGATGCATTTTTTCTGTAGTGTGGTATCAAAATTCATAACAGAAAGACAGTGCAGTATGATGGTTTGCGTTTGTCATTGCACCAAGGGTATGAGTGGTGTAGGACGTTTGAAAGTGGTCTAATTTCTGTTAAGGATGCCCCAATACCGGTGCAGGCTCACTGTGTAGTAATGGATGAGAACACTGGGTTAGAGGAGCAGCTTGCAAAAGATAATAGATGCCTGACTCTGAACAAAATAGCTACAAGTTTGAAGATTAATATTGGTTCAGCACAGAATATTGTTCACAATGTACTGCAGTTCAATAAGATGTTTTTGAGTTGGATACCATGTCAGCTGACTGTCGAATCGAAAGAGCATCACGTCAGTGCCTGTGAAGGTGCATTTCTGAGAAAAATTGTTATAATCAATGAGACTTGGGTCCACTTTCACCAATGAGAATTGAAAAATTCAAGCGACGAATGGCAACTCACCTCATTTCCGAAACCAAAAAAATCCACACTCAGGTGTTTGCTGGAAAAGTCATGCTCATTCTCTACTAGAATGCAAATGGAGTAATTCTGGAGCATTATGTATGTTGTGGAGTGATGGTAACTAGAACTACTTATTCAGAAATGCTGAGAAATCAGCAGTAAATGATGAGGACTCTTGACTTTAAGAATACTGCTACAGCAAGACAATGCCAAATTGCACACAGTCCTTAAGAGATTGAGATTATTCAGGAAATTAAATTTGAATGTCTGATACATCTTCCTCATTCACCAGACCACACTCCTAGCGAATCACCTGCTAAATGCACACTCGCAAGCAACGGTACATAAGCATTTCAGAAGTGATGAAGAGGTGAAAACCACAGTGCACGACTGGCTACACACATGACCAAAATAATTCTTTCATCTTGGTATCTATGCACTTCCAAATTTGTGGAATACATGCATTCAGCACCAGGGAGACTACATTGAAAAATGACATGTAAGTGTTTTGTCCACTGTTCCAATTAAAAATATTACTACACTTTTAAGATTTTCATTTGAATTACCCTCTTAGAACAATGACAGAGTCTCAATCATATGTAAAGTAGATTGACAGAATGAGGTTCATTGGCAGATAATGAAGGAAATGCTGTCAGTCTATGAATGACGCTGCATACATTGTGTGGGAACTGTGGCAAATAATTGACATATACAGAAAAGGGAAGCATGAATGGTCACAGATTTGTTTGACCTCTGGGAGAGTGCCATGAATATTCAGAAAGTACTTAACTGATAAATGCTTTAATATTGACAAAAACTCCCCTCTGAAAACCTACTTATTATGTTGGTAGAATGAGCTTCAAGTGATAAATCTAGGAATATACTACAACCCACTATGTACCATTTCCACAGCAGTTAGACTAATTCAGTGTGTAAACAGGATTTAAACAATCATTCTTCCCACTATGCATATGTGAATGGAATGCACGAAAACTGTAACAACGTGCAGTGGAAAATATCTTCTGCCATCCACTGTACAGTGGTTTGCACACCATAAAAGTAACTGTAGAATGAATAAAACTGTAGATCAACTACCTTCCTGTCCCACTCTCTTCTCGGCCACAACCGTCTTTTATGTCATTAAGCTCTTGTAACTGCAGTCTGATTTCTGAAGTCATAAATAACTTTTCACTCACTGCATGTCACACCCACTACCTTGGAAATTTCAATAAGGGTTGTAAAGACAACTCTATTAAAAGCTTTCTCTGAATCTACAAATGTTTGGAACACATGTTTGCTTTTCTTCAGCCCTTCTGGGGTAAGTTGTTAGTCTGGTATTGTTGTTCCAGAACTGACACTATTGCTCTCCAAGATATAGTTGTAATGCTTTTTCCATGTAAGAAATTCACTCTTTATTTTGTAGCCATAGCTTATCAGGCTCACAGTTTAGTATTATTCACATGTGTCAGCACCTACCTACTTTGAAACTGGAATTTTTACATGCTTCCTGACGTACAAGGATATTTTGCCCATCTCATATCCGGCACTTGAGGATCAATAATTTTTTCGTTGCTGAATATCCCACTGATGTCCGTACTTCAGATGTAATGTCACCTACTCCATGGACATTATTCTGTCTTAGGTTTTTCAGTGCTCCATCATACTCCCCTTGCATTATCATATCTCTCATCTCATCTTCACCTACTATTTCTATTCCTGTAATATTGTCCTCAAGTTTGTTTCCCTTTATACAAATTCTCTATATTTTCTTTCCACCTTTCAGCTTCCCCTTCTTTGCTTGGTACTGGCCAGCCATCAGAGCTCTAGATATTCCTTCAGCTGCTTCTCTTTTCTCCAATGGTCTCTAATTTTCCCCATAGAAGCAACTCATCTTTATCCAAATTATGCATGGCTCTAAGGCCTAGGCCTAGCCATTGTCTTGCAGCCATTTGTGCTTACCCATTTCACAATTTGTCAATTTTATTTTCCAGATATCTGTATTCACTTCTGACTGCCTCATTTGCTTCATATTTTATATTTTCTCCTTTCGTCAATCAAATCTCTCTCTCTCTCTCTTTTTTTTTTTTTTTTTTTTTTTTTTTTTTACATGTGTGACATTCTGCTGCTTTCCCTATTTTATCTCTCAAACCTAACTCTTCATCATTTACTGTATTAATTTCCCTGGTTTAGTTCAATGTTGCCTAACACTCCTTCAAACTCTCAACGATCTCTGGTTTATACAATGTATCCAAGTCCCACCTACTGAATTTCGTACTTTCCCCCACATGAGACACACGAAACTAGTACCTTTTGTCTGCTCACATAATCCCTGTAACACCAAAGATACATTTGCTAACAGCTTACTCACTTTCTGTGAGGGTTCATGATCCACAAGAGTAAACTGCAGCACTGGGAGTGGGCAGGTACAGTTTGCCTAATGTCTGCAGTGGAAGGACAGCAAAGCAACGTCAAGATGCTTTAAGTGTGCATTTTAGTTCATTTATTCTCATGCTAATTACATTCAGCAGATGCTATTTTATTGTCAACAGAATATTAGCCCCATGTAGCACAAAAATACTCATTCCACTACTTTGTTGCACAAGTTTCACATGTGTGCTATACATTACACTGGATTTGTATCTTGTAGAAATGTTTCTTCAACTGCAAACATTCTGCAGTAATTCTTTATCAGTTTTGGAACATTTTGATATTTTTGACTGTTAATGTGTGAATTAGCTATAACAACAACAACACCAACAACACCAACAACAAAGGAATAATGACTTTATTGATGGAAAAATAAGTAAATATTTATCCTTAGTGACAAGAGATAAGATGTCACGAGCTGGAGAAGCCATTTGACTTTGATGGAAATCTACCAAAGCCTGACGAAATGTCAAGTGATGATGAGACTTTTGTCCAACTTACTGACCTAAGATCTGTAATTTTTGTTGTAACTGCAACCGAGACAGACACGGGGTTGAAATGACGGAAAGTGCAGCGGAATACCTGAAGAGGACACGACTATTTTACCTACAGAATATTTTATCAATAGGCTACCCTATCATTACGTCATGCAGTAGACCTGAATGCTCACTGGAAAAGTGTTGGCTCTAATTTCCCCTTGCTTTCAGAAACTTGCAGGGCAACAGCCTCAACGGGTGCGGGGCAAAGTCAGGACATGCGGGGACCAAGCAGCAATCGGTATTGTAATTGTCAACTGTCGAAGCTGCGTTGGTAAAGTACCGGAACTTCAAGCGCTGATAGAAAGCACCGAAGCTGAAATCGTTATAGGTACAGAAAGCTGGCTTAAGCCAGAGATAAATTCTGCCGAAATTTTTACAAAGGTACAGACGGTGTTTAGAAAGGATAGATTGCATGCAACCGGTGGTGGAGTGTTCGTCACTGTTAGTAGTAGTTTATCCTGTAGTGAAGTAGAAGTGGATAGTTCCTGTGAATTATTATGGGTGGAGGTTACACTAAACAACCGAACTAGGTTAATAATTGGCTCCTTTTACCGACCTCCCAACTCAGCAGCATTAGTGGCAGAACAACTGAGAGAAAATTTGGAATACATTTCACATAAATTTTCCCAGCATGTTATAGTCTTAGGTGGAGATTTCAATTTACCAGATATAGACTGGGACACTCAGATGTTTAGGACGAGTGGTAGGGACAGAGCATCGAGTGACATTATACTGAGTGCACTATCCGAAAATTACCTTGAGCAATTAAACAGAGAACCGACTCGTGGAGATAACATCTTGGACCTACTGATAACAAACAGATCCGAACTTTTCGACTCTGTATGTACAGAACAGGGAATCAGTGATCATAAGGCCGTTGCAGCATCCCTGAATATGGAAGTTAATAGGAATATAAAAAAAAGGGAGGAAGGTTTATCTGTTTAGCAAGAGTAATAGAAGGCAGATTTCAGACTACCTAACAGATCAAAACGAAAATTTCTGTTCCGACACTGACAATGTTGAGTGTTTATGGAAAAAGTTCAAGGCAATCGTAAAATGCGTTTTAGACAGGTACGTGCCGAGTAAAACTGTGAGGGATGGGAAAAACCCACCGTGGTACAACAACAATGTTAGGAAACTACTGCGAAAGCAGAGAGAGCTCCACTCCAAGTTTAAACGCAGCCAAAACCTCTCAGACAAACAGAAGCTAAACGATGTCAAAGTTAGCGTAAGGAGGGCTATGCGTGAAGCGTTCATTGAATTCGAAAGTAAAATTCTATGTACCGACTTGACAGAAAATCCTAGGAAGTTCTGGTCTTACGTTAAATCAGTAAGTGGCTCGAAACAGCATATCCAGACACTAGGGATGATGATGGCATTGAAACAGAGGATGACACGCGTAAAGCTGAAATACTAAACACCTTTTTCCAAAGCTGTTTCACAGAGGAAGACTGCACTGCAGTTCCTTCTCTATATCCTCGCACAAACGAAAAAATGGCTGACATCGAAATAAGTGTCCAAGGAATAGAAAAGCAACTGGAATCACTCAATAGAGGAAAGTCCACTGGACCTGACGGGATACCAATTCGATTCTACACAGAGTACGCGAAAGAACTTGCCCCCCTTCTAACAGCCATGTACCGCAAGTCTCTAGAGGAACGGAGAGTTCCAAATGATTGGAAAAGAGCACAGATAGTCCCAGTCTTCAGGAAGGGTCGTCAAGCAGATGCGCAAAACTATAGACCTATATCTCTTACGTCAATCTCTTGTAGAATTTTAGAACATGTTTTTTGCTCGCGTATCATGTCATTTCTGGAAACCCAGATTCTACTATGTAGGAATCAACATGGATTCCGGAAACAGCGATCGTGTGAGACCCAACTCGCTTTATTTGTTCACGAGACCCAGAAAATATTAGATACAGGCTAACAGGTAGATGCTATTTTTCTTGACGTCCGGAAGGCGTTCGATACAGTTCCGCACTGTCGCCTGATAAACAAAGTAAGAGCCTACGGAATATCAGACCAGCTGTGTGGCTGGGTTGAAGAGTTTTTAGCAAACAGAACACAGCATGTTGTTATCAATGGAGAGACGTCTACAGACGTTAAAGTAACCTCTGGCGTGCCACAGGGGAGTGTTATGAGACCATTGCTTTTCACAATATATATAAATGACTTAGTATATAGTGTCGGAAGTTCCATGCAGCTTTTTGCGGATGATGCTGTAGTATACAGAGAAGTTGCAGCATTAGAAAATTGTAGCGAAATGCAGGAAGATCTGCAGCGGATAGGCACTTGGTGCAGGGAGTGGCAACTGACCCTTAACATAGACAAATGTAATGTATTGCGAATACATAGAAAGAAGGATCCTTTATTGTATGATTATATGATAGCGGAACAAACACTGGTAGCAGTTACTTCTGTAAAATATCTGGGAGTATGCGTGCGGAACGATTTGAAGTGGAATGATCATATAAAATTAGTTGTTGGTAAGGTGGGTACCAGGTTGAGATTCATTGGGAGAGTCCTTAGAAAATGTAGTCCATCAACAAAGGAGGTGGCTTACAAAACACTCGTTCGACCTATACTTGAGTATTGCTCATCAGTGTGGGATCCGTACCAAATCGGTCTGACGGAGGAGATAGAGAAGATCCAAAGAAGAGCGGCGCGTTTCGTCACAGGGTTATTTGGTAACCGTGAAAACGTTATGGAGATGTTTAATAAACTCAAGTGGCAGACTCTGCAAGAGAGGCGCTCTGCATCGCGGTGTAGATTGCTCGCCAGGTTTCGAGAGGGTGCGTTTCTGGATGAGGTATCTAATATATTGCTTCCCCCTACTTATACCTCCCGAGGAGATCACGAATGTAAAATTAGAGAGATTAGAGCGCTCACGGAGGCTTTCAGACAGTCGTTCTTCCCGCGAACCATACGCGACTGGAACAGGAAAGGGAGGTAATGACAGTGGCACGTAAAGTGCCCTCCGCCACACACCGTTAGGGTGGCTTGCGGAGTATCAATGTAGATGTAGATGTAGATGTATCAGAATGCCAAGGGCATGCAGGCTGATTTTACAAGACCACATCATTCAATCATGCTGACTGCTGTTCCTGCAACTACTTGATGGCACTGTCCTCATTCAGCAACCCACCTAAGTCACACAGCCTAGGCAAGGACCATGGTTAGTGGCATGGGGGACCTTCAGTGACCATTGTAGCAGAACATAATTAATGATTTCTCATGAAGAGACAAATTCTGGTCATATGGTAATGACAACAGTGGCAACATAGTTAGCACACATACATTAGTGGATTACACAGAAATGATATTTGAGGGTATAGTCCAGTCACCAAAGTAAAAATAGGGGAAAATTTGTGCACTCACAAAATTTTTGTACATCTCTCAGTCTGACATCTTCACTCCATGAAGACGTGTGTTCCTTTTCATTTTCTATCATACTTACTGTGCTGCAACAAGTTCACAGAATTTTAAAGCATTCACAGAAGTAAAAATACATGGCATAAGCTTTCTTGCACAACTGGTTTTAGCTCATACATTGTAGTGAATGAAATGCAGATAAGATACTGAGATCTTATTTAAAACTCAGAGGAGAGCTGTATATCTTTTTGTTACCTAGTTATCAAGTTTTATACCCGGAAGACTGTCGCATGCGATGTGTCCACTCGTGTCCTCGTACATCGTGAATCGTGTGGTACTAATAGACATCTTGTCTCAAATGATTTCAGATATTATTGAAACAAGGTTTTTACAAATGATATCGCACAATGAGGCACATATGTTGTACAATAAACAATTTTAACACTCTTATTTTCTGAGATACAGAAGTAGCTCAACCACAACAGTGAGGCAAGAGCAGTGTAGGAGACATTCAGAGATCCACAGCACTGTAGGAGAACCTGAGTGGTGTACGTACACACATCCATCGGAACTAGGAAATGACATTGCAGGATGTGTATATGTGCCCACAGCAGTGAAAAGGTTAAGGGAAACATATCGTGTTCCGGGGGTGTAACAGGGTGGAGGCAGAGAAGTGGGAAGGCTGTAGTGTGAGAAGAAGTATGCTGCCAGACTGTGAGCATGCAGTTCACACATTTGCAGGCCTTCAGATTTAAGGTCAAGCACGTGATTCCCTAATCTAGCTACCCAACTACATCACAAGAAGCAAGTACAGGTCGTCTCACTGAGCTGTATCTACCCTCCACAGCTATCCCTACAAATCACCAGTGACACTGTGCAGAGGTGTCCAGGGTTATTTAATTTCCACAAAGTGCATTGGCACTACACAGTACACATGAATGAGTGTCAATAGCAGCACAAAAAATGCTACTCTCAGGATCCACGTAAGTCACTGCACACTGTTCTGTTGATTCTCCTTCATCCTGTGCAGCATGTGGTGTTCTTTTAAGTTTACATACTTTCCCAGCATTTCCTGTCCTGTTCTCTTAAGCATAATTGCTGGTACTCACAGAATGAGCTGAAAACAGTAATCTGCTGTAATGTGTTGTTGGAATTATGTCAACATACATTAAGTTCTACATCACCTGGGTGACCTGATGCAGGCAAGAATTTCAACTTCTGGACCTCGTCATTTGGTCAGAAAGTTAAGGCCGGTGTGATGCATTTGACAACACTCACACTGCAGAAAGTATTCCAGGCAGTGAAAGGAGCCACAAAATTGACACTGTCTAATAAGTATAGATGGCACATTACACTTTGTGCAGGTTCTTCAGTGGGGTAGACAGTTGACAGCTCCAGCTGTCGGGCATTTATACACGACAACTCACTTAACAATTGCAAACGAGTACTTACTTGATAAACTGAAAATCGCTCCAGTATACAAGTGTAACCTGTGTCAAGTTATTTCGCCTACGCACGAAGGGGAATGGAGAGGAAATTCTGGGGGGTATAGTCTGTCTGTAAACATACAAGAGCAACACTTTTAATGTGGGAAGTCGCATTTCCTGGAAGAATATTGCAGATGCCATACAGGATGACTGATAATCAATTAACCTTTGACAGGACAGAGCAGTGTGCAGAGATTTATATAGATTTTGCCTATATGCAGGCCTACGGAACAGGGAACTGCACAACCCCAATATGGACACCTGCCTCCCCTTGCACTGATACATCTTGTTACACCCACAGAACACAATTTTTCTCTGAATATGACTTCACTGCACTGGTACACACATTTAATATTTGTTCCTAAACCACTTCATTTAATAGTCACATCTTTTATGCCCCTGAAATGCTATTTTTAATAATTTGCCATTTTTCCAATGCCTGCAATGTAGGCAGTAGTAATCCTAGGGAGTACCTTATTGTAGAATATTTAATGAAATTTTATTGTGTACTGGGAATTGTTTCTGCCAGAAATTGTGGTTTTTGATGTGTTTGAGAAAAAACATATAAAGTTACCTTTAAACTCCCACCACCACCACCACCACCACCACCACCACACTGCATAGCACAGCACACAGCACCAGTGGGGATTCTTAGTATGTTGTCCATGACACTCCTTCCTGTCATTGTACAAATATTTGTGACTACCTGATTTTTCCCCTATTTTTGGTCTTTGTTAAATGGGTAGAAAAGGAAAGCAGAAATGCACTGGTGCATTTCCCAGTGTTCCTTTTCGAAGGAAGGTGATGAACTGCCAAACTTCTCACACCACTGCAAAAATGAGTGATTCAGTTATTTGTGTCAGTGGCATTTAGAAACAGCTAAAAATCCCTAAACCTGAGAAGTGATTTGGGCCCAAAATGAATCTCCATTATTCTGTACACAACATACAGCAGAGATTGTTCCCATGTTAATTCTAATATGGTATATTGTTGATCTCTCAAAGAAAAAAATGTGGCCAGTGGCTGGAAAGAAGTTTACCCACCTAGGAGGAGGCTACCAAAAGTGAACCACAAACCTATTGTCATGTTTCACTGATGCCCATCCATTACAGAATACTAGAATATATAGGGTGTATCAAAAAGATTCATCTGCTTTGGCATGCCTGTATTTCTGAAACTAATAAACATATACAATGAGTTGTTTTTTGATGAACAGAAAACTCAAAATGTTTTCTCATATCTTTTTGTAGGTCTTCAATATGCCCCCCTTGAGATTCATGTCATATGTCAATGCAGTATTCAAACCGTTCCCACACTGCAGTGAGCATGTCTTGGGCTACAGCTTCAACAGCTGCTATTATGGGACGTCTCAGTTCACTCATTGTTGTTGGTAAGGGAGGAACATAAACAGAGTCTTTATAACCCCCCCCCCCCCCCCCCCAAGAAATAATCACATTTGGTCAGGTCCAGTGAACTTGGAGGCCAGTAATATAAGGCCGAATCATTTGGTCCAATGCAACCAATCCATCATTGAATAATCCTTTGATTGAAAAATTCCCTCAGTTCCAGTTGCCAGCATGGCGAAGCCCCATCCTGTAGGTAAATGAATCCATTTAAACCAGTCTCGAACTGTGGGAAAAAAAAAAAAAATTCTGAAGCATATTGAGATATGTGCTACCTGTAACAGTGTTCTCAGCAAAGAAAACTGGACTAGACACCTTTTCATTCCATACCTGATATTCTCCCATAACGATTGTTAACCTTCCCATTTACATTAAATGTTGCCCCGTCACTGAACATTAGACATGGAAGGAAACTGTGATCCTCCATCTTGCCTAGAATGAAATTACAGAATGTTTTTGTTTGCGCCTTCACAAAGAGCTTGCAGTAGCTGAATTTTGTACTGTTTCATGTGTAAGCATCCTCGCAACACAAGCCAGATGGACATCGAGGGCATGTTGAACTGTTGAGCTACATGGTGAACACATTTTTGCCGACTCTTTGTGAAACTATGGTAGATGCATTCAATGGCCATGTCAGACACTTGGGGCTGGCCCAGGGATTCGCCTTTGCACAAACAACCTGTTTCTCAGAATTGTTCATGCCATCATCTAACGCTCTGTGCTGTAGGAGGATCCACACCATACCTAGTACGAAAGCCATGCTAAACAGTTATTACATACTGCCACTGCACACCATTTTTACTAGAACTTAAGTGGATGCACAGTGCTGCTACCTGGTGGGAGCCATGCGAAACTCAAGAGTTTGATTTTTCCAACAGTGTGTTATTCATGGACACATCTCAAATAACATAATAGCTGTGATTTTTTTTTTTGTTTTTTTGTGCTCAGTTGGTACTTCTTGAAATACCCTGTATTCTGAAATCAAACACAATGACGTGTATCAACCAGAATTATGTCCTAGGTTCTAACTGGTATGGACTGCAAAAACAGCAATCACACAAAAATAAAACTTTGCTATTTTCACACAAAAAGCCACAGTTTGAGGCACTGATATGGATACAGTATTCCTTGACTCCAGGAAGACACTCGACTCTATACAACACCAATGAATTTTACCAAAATCATGGCTGGTTGAGTTAAGAACAAAATTGTTACTACATTGAGTACTTCTCAGTAAGGATGATGCAGGGAATTACCACTTATGGACAGCCATCGACATATGTAGGAGCAATTTCGTGCTTGCACCCTGGAAGTAGGTTGAGACTCTATATTTTTACATTGTATATGGTGGTTACAATTAAACTTCCGCTACCTGAGGGGATCCCCATGCAAAATGGTTGATTGTACAACAAAAATTTTGTGTAAGAGAAATAACGCACATCACGATACACAACCAGCAACACAAACCCTGCAGTGCTCAGTCTGAACGTCATTCCTATAATGTTGGGTACCCATACAGTCAATAGTTTCCTGTCTACAGAGGCTCAATTAGTGGAATTTTAATTAGCAGACAACTGAGTCAATGGCATTTCTGGGGGAGGGGGCAGCACTCTGCTGAGATGCAGGCACCTGTCCAGAGACATTCCCCTCCCCCCCCCCCCCCCCCCCCCAGGTCTAAGGTAATCTAATGTAAAAGACCAATGAAGTACATAACAATGCTCCAAATAGAAGTAAACAGGGTGTTGTCAATCAAAGCAGCTCGTCACATATCTAAAATACTTTTAGTTCCTCTAATAACTAATTACTGAAGAAGAGTACAGCATAAGGTACACAAAGTATAGCTCTCATATTGTTATACGTAATCCAGTCAAGAGTTGACATAAGTTAACAACAATCATTGAAATGCCTTGTCACCCACTTACTTGGATGACCAAAGTCTAACATTCATATCATCACTACACCATAATACTCAATTATTTCACCTATCCTTATAAACCCGTTCTTGTATAAAATTACTAGTTTAAATATATTGACTATTCACTTATTTAGGAACAAAATGTAACTACTTTTAATGAATTCATCCTATTTATAATATGTTTATAATATATTTATTTTGTACACTAGCTCACACTACTGATGTCTGACAGTGTTAGTTTTATGCATGGTGTTGTTATATAGTGCCTGAAGATAGCGTTGGTGCAAGGTCGAAACTAGTAGCCCAATAAATGTAAAATCTTAAATACAGCTGGAGGAGTTTCATTTTTAATAAAACTGGATACATATTGGTGAAGGTTCATGATTTTGACTGCTGCCACCCACAGCAATTTAATAGCAGACTGAATTTAAATTCATTTTTGTATTAAATTCTGGTTCTTCCTAATCACAGTGTTAAATGCTTGAACTATGTATGAGGGTCACTCCAAAAGAAAGGCACACTATTTTCTTTAAAACCCATCTTATATTCTACATGTTTGAAAGTTTTACAGTGTGTAGATACATCCTTTAGGAACAATATTTTCATTTCTCCACATAATTTCCACCCCTCTCAACTGCCTTATGCCATCTTGGAATCAGCGCCTGTATACCCACATGGTAAAATTCTGGACCAACCTGTTGGCTCCACTGTTTGGCGGCGTGCACAAGGCACAAGGTAATCATCATCATCATCATCATCATCATCATCATCATCATCATCATCATCATCATCATCATCATCATCTTCAAACATTGTTCCATGAAGAGTGTCTTTCAGTTTCCCAAAGAGATGACAGTCACATCGAGCCAGGTCAGACTGTAAGGCGGGTGTTCAGTGTTGTCCATCCAAGTTTTGTGATCTTCCATGGTTCTTTGACTAACATGTGGTCGTGCACTGTCGTGCAACAGCTAAACGGCATGCTTTTGCCAATGTGGTCAAACACGACTCTGTCGAGCTTGAAGTTTCTTCAGTGTCGTTACTTATGCATCAGAATTTATGGTGGTTCCACTTGGGATGATGCCCACAAGCAAGAGTCTTTCAGAATCAAAAAACACCGTAGCCATAACTTTTCCAGCAGAAGGTGAGGTTTTGAATTCCCCCCCCCCCTCCATCTCCTTTGTTGAATTTGCATGATGCCCCTCCATTTATTGCCTCTTCATCTCTGATGAAAAATGACAGGGCCATGTTTCACCACCCATCACAATTCATCTCCACCATTCTTGTACTGTTCCAAAAGTTCTCTGCATACCATTTTTATTGTTTCTTTGTGAGCCACTGTCAACATCCTGGGAACCCACCTAGCTCAAACCTTTTTTAACGCCAACACTTTCAGTATTCTGCAAACACTCCCTTCCCCTATCCCAAGGTAGTGTGACAATTCGTTCACTGTGATGCATCTGTCAGCAGTCACCATTTCGTTAACTCTCTGCACATTGTCTTGAGAGTGTGCAGTACGAGGCCTGCCACTACAGGGACAATCCTAAATACTGCCGTGCCTGCTTTCATCACGTAACCTGCTTGCCCATTGACTAACTGTACTGCGATCGACAGCAGCATCTCCATACACCTTTTTCAACCTCTTGTGGATGTTTCCCACTGTCTTGTTTTCACAGCACAGGAATACTGTGACAGCATGTTGCTTCTGACTAACATGAAGTATAGCAGCCATTTTGAAGACATTCTGTTACGGCACCACTCACAGGAACAGGTTGAACTAAGTTTGGAATCAAGTGGGAAGGATGTATCTACGCACTGTAAAACTTTCACACATGCAGAATAAAATTGTATTTTTACGAAAATAGTGTGCATTTCTTTTGCAGTAACCCTGGTACTTTTCTATTTCGGATACCACTGTACATTTTCATTTCAATGTTTGCAGGTTTTGCTACCACTAATGAAATCGGGAGTCAGCTGAGTTATCAATGTCTTAACAGGGTTAAGGGTCTCTGGAAAGCACTATCTTTACAAAGTTAAAACAGCACTAATTTAACATGGTTACTCAGAAAGTATTTGACCTAGCAAGTTGAAATTTTTGCAGGTTATCTATTGGAGTTTTGGCTACGGCTTAACAGAGTAATTTTTAAAAGTTTCAGTTCAGTTGTTAGAGATTAATTTCTTCCATTTGAATGAAATTTCTCTATTTTTTTGCCATTTTTTGTTTATAAAGAAATATAAAGGTTTCTGGAAAGAGACTGTCTTAAGTTATCTGGAAGGGACTGTGTTACATTTCCTGGAGATCTGAAGCAAAATGGCTTGGCAGATCCTGAGAAAACATGGAACGTATATGAAAAAATAAAACTTTTAGGAATTGAGCAACAAAGTTTGGATTACCTTTTTAGTGCATTCCAGATTCAGAAGATGGATTACCTTCATCTTCTACAAACGCCTCTAGCAGCTTTCTCTCTGTTCTCTTGCTTGTTTTTTTTAGGCTATTTCCTGTCAGTAGCCTGAAGATGTAACATACCTAAGGCAAGCATCATTCATACCATGTTGAAACATACCTTCATTCCTATGTTTTAAAATACTTTGCACCTTACAATGTTGCCATCATTGAAAGTAGCAACAGCATCACACACACCAAAGTGAACTGTTTCCTTTTCTCACAAATACAGTCTTGTGAATTCTTGGCTATGCATTTGTATTTGTATTTCTTTATTGGTCCTGTAAATCTTGTTTAGGTACATATTTTGCACGAACAATGTAGGACAAGTCAGGTTGGTACAGTATATACAACATCATACACATTGTTATTTTGAAAGGAAAAATAATTTAAAATTATTCAATACATGTTGAATATTGATGACAAATTCAATATAATTAAACAAAATGATAGACTTATTAAGACTATTTGAGCAGTTAGACTACACATTTCTGATACTCTAAAAACTCGGAAACATTAGAAGCAGTGGTCAAGCAAGTACTCTTTCAGTTTCACTTTAAACTTTTGTAAATTTTGCATCTGTTGCAAATAGGATGGCATGTGATTGTACAACAGTATGCCAGTATGATACACTCCTCTCTCACAAATGTTTGTACTTACTGTATTGACATGGAAGTAATGCTTCCACCTAGTATCACGAGGGTGGTAATCACTGTTATACTTTAAGATATTTCCATCTTTTAAAATACTTCCTTTTGTGAAATTTAATATTTCATACATATATAAGCAAGGAAGAGGCAATATATTGAGATTTTTAAATATTGGTCTACAGGAGCCTCTGTACTTAGCATGGTTTATTATTCTAACGATCTTTTTCTGTAGCCTAAATGTTTTGTTTGTACCCACAGAGTTCCCCCAAAAGATAATGCTGTACATCAGCAGTGACTGAATACTGCCATGGTACATTGTGATCGCAGATGCACAGCTTGTATTTTGTGTAAGGATTCTTACTGCGTACGTAAGTGTGTTTTGCTTTTTATTTACATGGTTAATATGTGTCTCCCATTTTAGGTTTTGCTGAATATGTATACCTAAAAATTTTGTATCACTCACCGATGATACAGTTTTTCCATCAACTTTAAAAATTGGTCTTGCAGGATGTAGTTTCTGAGAATTGTGGAAATTGACTGTCATTGTTTTTTCATTATTTATTATTAGCTTGTTTGTTCTGAACCATTGTGTCAAATTTTGTATTATACTTGTAGCTGTTTTTTGTAGGCTTTCCTTATCACATGATTTGATTAGGATATTTGTGTCATCTGCAAAAAGTACTGTTGTCCCTTTAGTTATTTTTCTGACAAATCATTAACATAAAGAATGAAAAGTATTGGCCCAAGGACTGATCCTTGAGGAACTCCATATGTATAGTTATGTGCATTACTGTGAAAATTACATTTTTTTGTGTTTTTATGTCTTTGTATTTTATCTGAGTGATCTGTTGACGGTCATGAAGGTAGGAATATATCCACTTGTTTGGCAGGCCTCGTATTCCATAGTTACCTAGCTTCTGCAACAGAGTATTATGATCAGTTACATCGAAGGCTTTACTAAGGTCAAGAAATATGCCAGACACATGTTGCTTATTATCTACTGCAATTAGAATTTCATTTAAGAAGGTATAAATAGCTGACTGTGTTGATCTGCCAGTTCTGAATCCGTGTTGTGCATCACTTATTGTGTTTTCTTTATTTAGAAAGGCTGTCAGACTTCTAAGAAATAGTTTTACAAGAATTTTACCAAAGCCTGACAATACTGATACAGGTCTATAGTTTGCAGCTTCATGTTTGTCCCATTTCTTGTACGGTGGTGTCACTTTTGCCATTTTCAGATTTTTCGGGAATATACCACTCACAAATGATGAATTGAAAATATCCGTTAATGGTTTTATGATAGATGTTACACTTGCTTTGATGATATTACCTGATATTTCATCAGTACCTGCTGAATACTTATTGGGTAACCTTTTTATGATGACAGATAATTCCTCAGGTGTTGTTGGAGACATGAATAGGGTTCTTCTAAGAATTTTTCTATCTGACTGGAGTGTATTGCTGTCTGCTTGTGAGTTGTATTGTTTGGTAATCAGGTGGTGTGCTACATTATAAAAGTAGTTGTTAAATTTATTAGCCACTACTGTGGGGTTGATTATTTTATTGTTGTTTTCATGACGTTCTGTATTTTTGGGTGCTAATGATGTAGTACCTGTTTCTCTTTTTATGATACTCCAGGTGTCTTTAGTCTTATTCCTGGAATTTTTCATTTGTTTGTCGTTTTCAATTTTCTTTGTTTTTGTTATAACTTGTCTAAGTATTTGTTTATATTGTTCAAAGTAATTGATAAATACAGGATTTGTGGTTTGGTTTGAGTATTGATATAAGTTCCTTTTATTCTGGTATGATATTTTTATTCCTGTTGTGATCCCTTTATTTGGTTTGTACACAGAATTTATAAGTGACGTTTGTTTAGGAAAGGCTATTTCAAAAAAATATTTGTATGTGGCCATAAATTTATCAAACTTGTCATTTGTGTTGTTTGAACTGTAAAAATCAGTCCATATTTCTCTTCTCAAGAGAGAACAAAAGTAATCTATGTTTTCATTATTAAACTTCCTCACAATAGCTCTAGTTTTCTGGGCTTTCATGTTTCCTGGAATAGAGACTGTTAGTATTTGGGCATTGTCATCACTAAAACCAGTGTTTGCAGTCTGTGTGTTGCAGAAATATTTATCTGTATTTACAAACACCTGATCTATGGTTGTTGCAGAAGTAGTGGTTATACGAGTTGGGTTGGTTATAGTTGGTTTTAGGTTAAAGGACTTAAGTACGTCTTTGATTTCTTCTTTAAATTTACAACATTGAAATCTCCAAAAATGATAATACGTTTTAACGCTGTTGAAGTCCTCTAACAGCTCTTCCATATTATTATAAAAAACTTTTTTATCACCATTTGGTGACCTATATACACAGATGATTACAGAATTGCTAGTTGGCAGTTCTACTATAGAGAGTTCTATGTCTCTTTCTTTAGATAAGCTGTCAAATTTGGTTGTGTTAGTGAAGTCTATATCTTCTCGAACATATATGCAGCTACCACCATGCCTGCGTACTTCTCTACAAAATGTGGCAGCTAATTTAAACTGAGGTAGGTGTGCTAGTTCTATCATGTCTTTATTTAGCCAGTGCCCAGTAAAGCATAAAACAGAAATATCACTCATATCATTTAACAAGATATGTATTTCATTCATTTTATTGGAAAGAGACTGAACATTCTGATGGAACAATTTAAACTATGAAGCAGGGACTATATTGTGTCTTGCTAGACCACTTACCTCTTTTTTACATCTACTATTGTTAGCTGTAAAAAATCCTCCTTGATTTGAGGTGTGGGTGGTGTCTTCTTGCTAGCTAGTTCCCTGGATTCTGGGCCCTGCCTTTCATGTACTGTGGTGCTTCTAATGGTAATCCACTTGTCAAGTAGCATTTGTTTCATTTTAGGCACTTCTATTGCACTGGTTTTCACACTGTATTCATTTTGGTGAAACATTGATTTCTTCGGGTAGACTGGTTGATTCAGGGATACATGCATCTGGTTTGTACAATTGTTAATTTTAATTAACATAGACAGTCTATAGCATACTTGCTCCTTCCCCTGTCTGTTCAAGTGGAATCTGCGACGTGTGAATTTATCACGAGACAGTCTTTCCATTTCAAAGTTTATGGATATTCTACTTTTGTTGCAAAATTTTGAGCAGTTCACTGTTTGAACTAAATGATGATTAAACATGTCAATTTTTTCGGTTATATGTTCTTTGTCAAATCTTTTGGGAACTGGATGCAAAGTGATGTTTGTCTTGTTACCGAGTTGGAGAACACTTGATAACACATTATCAATGCTTTCCACAATGTTGTTGTAGGAGTCTCCAGTATCGTACGACCCTGCCATTAATGTAAGAGTATCACTTGCGTTCAAGTCTTCTGCTAATTTGTCAATTCGATTAAAAACTTCACAGATAGGAGCATTTGGTTCACTAAAACTTTGAATGTCATATTTTGTGTCTAGTTTTGTCTCCAGAATGTTTCTGCAGTACCTGTCTTGGCTGTCACTCACTATTAAAACTTTCGGATTCCATACTGCATTCCTCAACTCTTAACTTTGTTTCATATGTTCAGGTGCTTTATCTTCTGGAACACTATTGGAATCGTTCATTCCAGTTTCGTTTTTGCTGATTGCCGTGTAAACACTGACTTCAGTTACACTTACACATTGCATTGGCTCTTTACCAGGTGACATCAGAACAGTTTCTTTATCTGAAGCTGCACTTACTTGTTTAGACGCACTTTTTCAGGATACCATTGGTGTTGTAGATACATTATAACACGAGAGCATTTTTAGTTGTGATTTTAAATTGTGTGTGTTCGACGCGCTTTTTACGGTACACCACTTTTCACTGCTTACATATTTGATTAGTTCTTCTTCTAGCTCACTGATTCTCACTAACAGAACGTTTCTATCCTCTTGCAACACTTTAATTATTTCGTCTTTTGATGGTGAGTCTGTTACGAGTTTGTGATCACCATGTGGCACCAAAACACAGTTTCATTTATACTTTTATTGGGGTTTTGAGTTTTTCTGTGAGCATACTTTTTCCACAGTTATGGCGCCGCTAAGTCTCTGAAAACAGGTTATATCACCCCTTTACCATATCAGGCAGACTATGTTTATAGGTGTGCACATCACCAGTTAGCAATCCCTGGTTGTAGTTGCACCAGCTGTTTTCTCCTTTGATGGGGACTTTCATTGGTTGAAAAAAAAAACCAAACAGCCATCTTCACTTCAACACTGTGTGTGCTTTGCCTAATAGCAAATACATAATAGTTTTGTATTTTGTCAGTTACACTGTCAGTTAACCTTCCCTTCCCACCCAATCCTTTGCCATCACTGAGGTTTTGTTTTTTTGTATGAAGCTTTCAGTCACCAAAGTCTTGATCCCATTCGTTTCTGTATGTGTCCAATACACACAAATTTCCACACTACATCATTGGCGTACCAGTTCAGTCCTTGAAGATGTCTGAAACTTTTAGAATCACTGCCACCAAATTAATTCACATATCACACTTTACCACACGCAACAAAACATTGAAATATGCTAGCAACACATGCCACTTCCATTCCTCCACTGCTGCCACTATAGTTAGCTGCGAAATTATTTCATGTGTACTATTGTTTTTTGAGGACGTCTACAATTTTTAGATATTACTGCTAAGGTGCTATTTGGAAGACTCATTGTGCCTCAGAAAACTGCACCGACTGTAGCACCCTAGGGATTGTATGCAAGGCATACACACATTAATGTTGTATTCATAGATTTTGCTACCATTTTCGTCATTTTGAGCTATCGAAACACTGTTCCAGAAAGTTGTCATGTATGATCACTTACCACACTTCAATTCCATTTCACTGGCAAGTCCTACATGATTTTTTTACAATGTGTTCCAGACCAACTTCACTACACTGAGTACATCTTACACAGTTTGCAAAAATTAAGTTGAGAACTGACATATCAAATCTTTCATTCACATCTGATTTTCCCATAAAATATTCATACTTTTCACTAACTGAATGTAGCTTCCCCTGCCAAGTACTTACTTTTCCACTTTCACTGCAATGGGCAGTTGAAGCAAGATAGTTAGGTTCACACACTTCGTTATCATATTTATTGTTTATGGTAATAATATCTACCATTGGCTTTCCTACATTTCTTCTTTTCTTAAAAGCCTTCAGAGGATTTCTAGCCACTTTAGGTTCACCCATGATTATCCTTCAATAAAATAGAGACTTCAATGAACAGAATTCACTACGAATATTTTCAGGGTTACAAAAGAGTAAATAAACATAAAAAAAATGATGATCGAGCGAGTGATATACACTGAACTATTTCAGGTTGGCCAGAACACATTTCCTCTCACATATGCATTTACATTGATTAGTACAAGGTTTGACAGCAGTTTAACAGCACCACAGTGGGTCACGCCCATGCAAAAGAAAATTCAAAAATATTTTAAAAATCATTTTAGTCTTCTGAACTGAATAAACTATATATGAATTGAAAGTGGAAACTATGTAGATTTTTAAAATGCAAAAAAGTAAAAATTCAACACTACATGTTTTGAACTGAGAGCATGATCTAGCTCCCGCATAGGCAGCATTGTATCACTCACGATGCTGAGAAGAGAAGGGTATCGCCTGAGCCACCTCCAAATCGTTTCTGGTGGAGGAATGCAGGCTGATACTGAGAGGAGCTCAAAATCTCCACAAAATGGCAGCCCAAGGTGTTGGAGATAGCAGTAGGATCCGTGATAACATCCTCTGCTACTGTCAGACCAGGAATTGGTGAATGGATGTTGATCCCAGAGAGCCACTGGAGGTTGGCCCACATTACAGAAGATGCAGTAGAACTATTAAAAGACTTAGTGAATGACTCCAGCTAGCTTCTTTGCTATCCTGAGGAATGCAAGGACACTGACCATGCATCTTTTTATAATATATGCGGTTTACTATCATAGGATGATGGTGAAAAATGTGGGGAGCACGTCCCCATGTGCAAATTGCATCTGAGCATGACTCGGTTCACCAAGGGATTGGGACATGCCGCGGTAAAGAGAAAGTGCGATGTATGTAACATTCTGCAGGTTGGGATAACATCTTTAAGATATTGCACCTGGTCATCATAAATAGGGGAAATGATGTTTGTCGAAGGTCGCCAGGAAGGAGTAAAGCCTCCAGGCAGTCTTAGTAAGCTATCATTTGGGTGTTCACACAGATGGGGTAGGAGTCAGTAAACATGTAGCACATGGGAAATGGTCACTCAAGTATGCGTAAGAGAGAATGGATCACTCGCGAAGATGGGGAAGCTGGGCAGCACAGAAGAGTATATTCAAATGGAGATAGGAGTGTGTGGATTTTGAAAGAAAGATGGGTGCTCCTGTATTAAGTAAGAAGAGATTAAAGTGATTGAGAAGGTCAGCCATCTCTCAGACAAGTTCTGGCAGAACCCAAAAGGAGACGGTGTGCATTAAAGTCACTGAGCAGCAGAAAGGAGAGAGGTAGCTGCCTAATAAGCTAGCGGAAGTCTGCCCTGTTGATATCAAATGATGGAGGGATGTGAACTGTACAAAGGGAGGGCTTGAAGTAAGGAAGGAAAAGGCGAACTGCAGCAGCTTGAAGGCAGGAAGTCAGGGAGATAGGTTGACTATGAATGTCATCCTGTATGAGCAGCATGGCTCCCCCAAGAGACGGAATGCCGACCTTAGGGGGGAAGGTCAAAACAGTCTATGAAGAAACGCCTTGGAGGATACTCACGACGAGGAAAATATGAAGGGGTGTCACCTCGGCAGTTGCCAAGTGCCAGCCTTCGGAAACACTCTGCTTCAGGGCATAAAGGCAGGAGGATCTCAATCCATCAGGTCTGCAGGAGCATCAGCATTTTTCTGCTCTTGGCCTGTTGAGTACAGTGCAACAAAATGGCTGGTGTTGTGCACCGGTGACACAGATATCGGACAGACGAGGATATCATGTGGCGACACCGTCAAAGACGACCTTCGATTCAGTGAAGGAAAGACTGGTTGCCTTTGTTTAACTTCTTTGAATCTTTCTGGTTACCAGACAAAGACGTGGATGTTGGGTAGCTGGAGCAACATAGGAACACATCAAGAGTACTCCTTATGTCCTTTCCATGCTGCCGGTTGTATAGCTGGGGTATTTGTCCCATGAGGCGAACATTTGATGGTGCATTGCACATCTGAAGGATTAGATGGATACCCTACCATACCACTGGGCGATTTCACAACCATGGTGCTAAATTTGAATTTGCATGTCTGCTTGGCCACTTCTTCTGTGGAGTGAGCTGTAGCTAGAACAATACTGTAGGCGCCATACGGTAGAATGCAGGGTTTCTGATGCCAACAACTTGCGAGCAACCACGTAAGACATTTTTCCTTCACCCAGACCTCCTGGATCGCCTCCTTATCGAGATACTTGGGACAATTCTGGGAGGATGGGACAATTCTGCGAGGAGGCAGCACATACACCATTGCAGTTAATGCAGCAGGTTGAAGGAGGTGGACAATCACCCTTGTGCACATTAGTATGACAAGTTGAACATTTGAGAACTGCTAGTGTGGTTGAAACTATGACACTGGTAGCAGCGCTTAGAGTTCGGAATGTATGGTTGGACCGTGATAAAGGTGAGAAAAAGTGTGTGTCTGTATGTGTGTGGGGGGGGGGGGGGGGGGGAGCACTATGGAGGCATCTATCCTTTTTATCACCCATTGGATGGCAGTGACACCCTGATCAGGCAGGTATGTTTGGATTTCAGCCTCAGTCACACTGTGAAGCAGCCTAGTGTAAATAACACCATGGAAAGAATTCAGAATTCAGAGCAGCTTGAAACTAACAGGATGGCTGAGGAGAAGTGAAGTGGCAAGCAGTAGTTGTGCTTGAGAATCAGAAATAGTCTCCAAGAGGAAAGTGCCACTCCATAAAAGAGAGCAGGACTTCACAGAGCCAGAATTTGCATTAACACCTTTCTAAATAATAAATGGATTTACAAATGCAAAGGACTCACCGTCTACAGTAAGTGAAACCATGAGGAACTGTGGTGCAACTGGGATGGTCTTTGAATCGTTAGATCATTCCACTTAGGCTTTGTAGATGATTGGGAAGATGATTGTCTTATTGCAATAAAATCCTCCATGATTGCCAGCATCTCTGATGATGTACTACTTCCAACTGGGGGCCCCATTCTCAAGGCAGCGCACCTGCCTTAGGTGACTGTTCATGCCTCAGGTAACACCTACTGAACACCTGATGGAGGGACCAGTCGGCAATTTGGGAAGGTAGCTGCTCAGGCAAACACCCCTCCCTCGGTCTTGCCTACACTGGGGGGGTATGTGTGAACCCAACCTGTAGACCCAAGTCTGGGAAATACACGTTACCCTGTTACCTGCTATGTGTCAGATGCATGGGCCAGCCTACAGGAGTACACAGGCAGGAAGAAGAAAAAGAGGAACATCAAATGCTGAAGTGGAAGGAGGACAGGAGAAGGTGAATGAAGAAAGAAAGAGGAATGAAAACACAGTGGTGAGACTGATCCAATGTGAGCCACCGAAAATGTGGAACATATTTCAAAATATACCTCAAACATGTTCCCCATGGGAGGGTAAAAATAAGAGCAAGGGGACAGATATGCAGCACAGAAAGGAAAATATGCTGCAAAGGCTGGGGCCCTGTGGAAGCCAAGCACGAACCTGTTAAAGAGCTGTGAGCTCCCTGCAGGGTTAAAAAAAAGTGAAAAATTTATGAAAGGAGCTACAGAAAGCTTCTCACCCACTAGCCACACTCGGTGCCTGCACCTGCTCGGTGCTGAATATTTCTGGAGTAACTACGACTGCAGGCAAAGCACTGTGCCCTCTCACAGCTGATACAGAACAAATGTTCTCTCTACATAGTTTCTCTGCAGATGTATTACTGCAGAATCAAACTGAATCGTTAAAACTATTTTCCATCACTAAGGATTTAATCTTGTATTTAGCTTATGGTGAAAGCGATTTGATTAATTAGATTTACCTCAATAGTTCTTTCTTGCATACCCATTGTTAAAGTTGAGCCAAAATACAATGATCCCTGGTGCTTGTGCTAATTGGCAATGAGTGCCAGTGGTATTTCCATAAAAAGCTAATTTAATTTACAGTGATAATCATGCTAACAGACTATTACAGAGCAGTGAATATATAGCTCTGAAAAGACTGAAATTATATTAAATGAATTCTAAACTATCATTAAAAGAATAAAACATAAAATATTGCTGTCACACAGTAATAGCACTTTTATTAATAAGTGAAATAACTAACGTAAGCTTACTTTGAATAAGGTACAGGGTTCATTACATAAAAACAATATTTCAAAGTTAATGCTTTAATAAAGTATGCCTAATACTTTCAGTCAAAAAGTATGTAAAAAGTGGGTTTTAATTGAGTGTTACATCCTAAAAATATTTAGGTATTTGAAAATAATCAATACAGTATTGTAGTAATATATTAATACAGTACTAAACTAGTACTAATATTTAGAAACTAAAATTTTAACATTGTGTATGTATTTAATTCTCTATTTTATAAAGATTTTTAATATTGCTCTAAATGCCATTATTAGGGCTAGAGTGTCTTTATAAAGGTGCAAATGTCAACCACCTGACTGGATTACTGAATACAAAGTTGTTGGTGACTGGAGAAATACCCAATTCATCCATAACATCTTGGTGGGCATGAAGAATAGCCAAATTGTCCAATCGCTTCCGTCCCTTTGTTGATTAGAGATATGACTTCAGACATCTAAGAGTGTTAAATGACCATTCTGATTTTGCTGTCGTGATTGGAACTCCTTGGAGAACTTTAATTCACTTCACTACTTCACATAACATTTCTACAACTGCAGGCTCTTGTGTAATGTACTTTCTTACATCAAGCACATTTTTTAAGACCAGTTGTTTTTATTAGTGACGTCAAATAACATATTCAAGAGTAAGTGCTGCCTCTGAATGTCTAGGTCATTTTTGAAAAACTCAGTTGATTTTTCCAAATTTGTTTCACCTCTGTTTACTAAAAGCAAGCACACTTTTCCAACCCATCTGTAATGACCTGTGTGAGTCCAGTTGAAGCAAACCGCTCTGTAATGCAAGATTGCACCATTTCACATACTTCATTGTAATAGCTTTGCAATATTCCTTTTGGGTTTTGAAAGTGTGTGGTGTGCTGGCTTTGTTGTTTTCATACTTCTTTGGTATACTTTGATTCCTAGGAAGCGAAGGATCATCAACTTGTGAAGGTTTTTCTTTTAAACACAATTCCCAAAAGTGTTCAGAACTATCACACCTTCCATTCAGTATACTAATCAAGCCCTCATATTTTTTCCAGATCAGCAACACTTAGATGAATGCATTGAATTTTTTCATTGACATCCTCTACTGGGTTCATTGCATGGCAATAAAGACGTAAAAAGAAGTAAGTCTTTAATTGTAACGTTGACTCAAGGTAGACTGCACATTTGTAACCTGCCTCTGTTTTGTCCTCTGCAGAAAATGTTTCAAAAAACTCTAAAAGTTCTCCACAGTTTTTCACCATTCAAGACACTAGAAGCTTGCATAGTCAATTGAGTTGGCCAAAGGGGTCATAGACCAGCTTGGTTGATGGTGCTCTCACATCAAATGCTTCTGAAAAGTAACATCCTTTTGTTGGATTCCCTATGGTATTTATTAAGTCCTTGGCTGAAGCCATAATATCCCTCATAGATGAAAGATGGCGGAGACTGTCTACAACTGCCAGGTCTAACCTGTGAGCAGTGGAGTGCATATATCGTGCTTTTGGTTGTATATCCAAAAATAACTTTTTTAGTCCTTTGAACTTACCTCTCATATTCGAGGCACCATCATAGTACTGCCCTCTGAAGTTATCTATTGACAAATCAAGATGAGTAAAAACATCTTTTAAAATACTAAACAGAGTGCACTAAAGAGAGTCTCGTACAAGCCAATAGACTTCATTGATGATTAAGGAATCATTGACAGTATGAACACAAAATGACACTTGTTCATGAACTGAAGCATCACTTGTTTCATTAACCATAACAGAAACATGTTCAGTCTTCTTGATTGAAGCCAATAAACTTTCTCAACACATACTTTCCTAGTAGATCAATAATCTCTTTTTGAGCATCATGGAACATCCATTTACACCCCGAATGCCCTAAGCAATCTTTAAACTCAGGTACATCATTCTTCCGGAGTTCCAACAACTTAAAACATTTGAGATGATATCTTCGTGTGATCTAATTGCTAGTCCTTATTGGTATAAGAATTGCACAGTACTAAAAATTTGTCTCAAGAGCTAAAAGGCCTTTCTTCATATTATTGTCTAACTGTTCACTGAATTGGGAGGCCATACTTTGGTTAGTGATAGAATTTAGTTTCAGAACACCTTATTTGTCCATAAAATGTATTTTCATGAAGATGGGATTTTTCCAAAGCCTTTTTCCAGCTAGTAAATCCTATTGAAGTAAATGCATTCTTTTTTTAAGGAAATTGTAATAAATTTTTAGCATCTGCCTACTTGAAGGTTTTGCAAAAGACTTTTTTAGTAGATGCTTCATATTCCAGCCATGTATAATTGATCAACTAAGACTTCTGAAATGACCTTCCCTTACCAGATTGTCCAGGTTGCGGGTGTGAATAGTTCTTGCCCAAAGACAATGAAGCAATTGATGACACAATGATTGTTAGAGGTTGACATGCAGTATCAACAACTTCCAAGCGTGCCTTTTTGGTATCACATTTATCCATTGCAAATTTAATTCACAATACACTAAGAGATTAAAGTAAATGAATAAAATATAGTCATACAAAATAGTCCACTAGACACTAAAGTCAGAATACTAAACATGTCTGCACCATGCACTGAATCAAACTACCCACACTGAATGACTGTGACAGCAAGGTGGGCTTTATATCGCCGCAGTGTCATAATGTCTCAAAGCGTCAAGGTGATGCAAGGCACAGAGTTCCAGGCACTTATGCTCCAGTCCTTTTGATGTCACCACAGCCTCAGTGCTGGCCTACTGGCACCGGCCTTTCCCCAAAATTTCACACACTGGGTCAAATACTAAGTGTGGCTGCAGCACCGTAACACCATCATGATTCACACCCCTCATTTTCAGTTAACCTGCTTACTACCATAATAATTACTTGTTTTAACTCATTACTGAATGTATTTTAAAAGGTAACTATTGCAAACAAGGAAAATAATAAATTCGAACATAATTTTGGGATTTTAAAAAGCATAATGTAACTAATAATTTTCTAAAATTATTGGGAGAGCTCCCTGCTCCCACTCCTGCCCGCCCAAATGATTCTTGAGGGGGCTCAGGCCCCCTCGGGCCCATGGAGTCAGCGCCTGTGCCAGGTACTCAGCTTTGTTGGAACACATGCCTGAATAGCTGTGCTTGTCCACCTGAACAAAACAGCAGTCACCAAGTTGATACTCAATAATTTACTTGGTTTTATTTTAACGCCATGGAATTTGATTACATGAGACACATAAGGTAGTGCAGGTGGGAAATATTATCGACAGTTTTCAAATTATTTTGTCTCTTTTATATATATCACGTGCAAGAAGTGTTATTACTGCAAGATATTTATCTATAAAGTGAGTTGCTACCTTGATAGAATTCAAGATTCGAGGGATATTATTTATTCTTAATAGTTTCGATGTTAATTAATGATACTTGTGCAATTGCACAGTTCCGTTCATCAGTTCAACTTAAGTTGTTAAAACCGCTGCATTTTTGATAGGTTTAATAAACCTTATAAACAAGTTCAACAACATACATGTGTATGTGTGTCTTAAATAAAGCAATAGCAGAGAGAAAATAGTTAGGGAAACATATTAATAACCTTTTGCTAAAATTATCACTGATCACTCTTGTAACACATATTACACCATGGAATCAATTTCAAACTGCGGTAGTTAAGTGTCAAAGAATATTACAAAGTTGTATCATTTATTAAAATCTTACCCTAAAAGAACTTAACAAATACTCGTGTTATATGCCGAAATAAGTTTCCTGAAATTCTTAATTGACATAAGAAGGCAGTTCATGTTTCTGCATGTGAATGTTAAGAAAGAACAACTGAACTGTGTACTCACCATGCACTGCATTAATCCAATAAATGAGACAGCCGATATTCTTGTAGTTGGACCAAGCGCTGGGAATTTCATGATCATCTGAAATCTTGTCCTCAGAGCTGCTGCTGGCACTCTTATCACCATCTGCTTCACCAATATTAACAATGTTTCTCATATGGGTCTCCATAATTCACCCTCTCTCGCAAGCACCTTCAATATTTTTTTTCGTATGTAGAATCACCACATATCTACTGTAACTTCAGTGAAAGCCTGACGAAAGTTTCTAAATTTGTGGTAAATACCTATGTTACCAATCTTCTTAGGTCATTGGTCCCTAGGGTTATACACTATTTAATCTATCTTAAACTAACTTAAACTAACTTACACTCAGGACAAAACACCTTGCAAACTGTGACAAGGAGCCTCAGACCGCACAGCTACCCTGTGCAGCTCGAAGCTCGATCAAGCAATTTTAACTCCTTGCTTTGTGAAAAAGGTGGACACTTATTATTTCTTGCTACATTTCCTTTTGCTTGAGCCCAAAGACACTCAATTGCATTGTACATGCCATGGTTCAGTAGCAAACGAATAACCTTGTGACCAGCAGTTCTAGCTGATTTCATCAATCGTGTGTACAAGAGTTTGTGGCTTTTTGAATTCCTAAGGGAGCAAACTGCTGATGTCATTGGCTCCTAGGCTTACACACAACTTAAACTAACTTATTCTAAGGACAACACACACACCCACGCGCAAGTGAAGACTCGAACCTCCAGCAGGAGGGGCCGCGCAATCCACGACATGGTGCTCCTAACAGCGAGACCACTCCACATGGCAGTTACGGGCTTAACAAGCTGAAGCTGCTCTGCCTTTTTTGGTTCACCAGTGCAATTAACATTATGTCACTGCAACCAACTTAACAAATCACCTTTTCTGTTTGACATGGTCGGCAGTTTCTTCACCTGGGTAGAACAATAAGGTGCTTTATCTATCATTATAATAGACTTGGGAGGGATATTTCAAAGACGTTTATCCTGAAACCGTGAGATGTAGCTTGTGGCATTCATTTCTTCATGGATATCTCCTGACTACTTTGAAGGAAAAGCCTACAAAGCACCGTCTATGACTGCCGCACTTGTTCCAGCATGGCAAACAATTAATCTGCCACCTTTCCCAGTTGATTTTTGTAGAACTGAAGAACTTGTGTCATTAGTCCAAATGTGTGAAACACTGTTGTTTGTATTAATTCAAGTCTATCCATACATATACTTCGTTACAGTCTATAGTGCACATTGTTTCTGAGGAAATTGCAATGCAGAATTACTATGTCCGTCCTCTCCATTACAAATTTATGATTGTTGAATGTTTTATACCTGAAGCCTAAAGAATTCAGAACCTAAGAAGGTGACGTCATACTCCCAGAAAATAGCCCTGCTTCACGAAGAGAAACGATATGATTTTCTCCCAGTTGGCAATTCACCTTTAAAGTGATAATTGTAAATATAGTCCCAAATAGTGCACTGATTAAAATTGTCAGTAGTTCTCAATCATTTCCTACCCTTTCTGTGTTTACCTGACATGCTAAGCTTGAAGTCTTTCTCACCACTAGCAAGGCCTATGCGTTTTCCCTGAGTAACATGTTTCACTATAGCAGTTCCAATACCAAGCGCATCGGCTGTTCTTTGCACTACATTTGACACAGGGAGAATAGGTCCTTCATTACGCCTCTCACTTTCAAAGCAATCCTGCACATGAACAACAAATTCCCTCACTGCCATCCAGCACTAGCAGTTGCGACCATTAACTATACTGTCCAGCAGCAACAGGGTTGCTTTCTGTTTCTGCGACTGGAGCAGTCTCTTCGCACAGTAGGCGGAGCCATGGATCATTGTGTTTTTGGCCAACACTAAGATCTGGGTTTCTCTATTGGTTCCTAACCGTACTAACTCAAGCCTGAATAAAAATAAGCCATATATTACAGATAACCGTACGCTGTTTTCGTTGTTCAAAATGCCACATTATGTCATTAACAGCAGAAAACGACATACACATCATCATTCATATCGCACTACAGCATCATAATGTATTGTAAGCAATGGTAAGAACAAATTTACTTTACTTTGGTAAGTTTGTTTTGTGACTTGTGTAGAAATTTCACATGGTCTACTATTTGTTTCACAGAATACAAAAAACTGAGTGCTTTGTCATCCGCCGTCAGATTGTTTGCCTGTAATAGGTACACTGTGTGAAGTGTTCCATCCAGGCACAGATGCAGCTGTCCATTGCAGATGGTAATCAGTGGTAATGTAACTTGGAATTGCCAGAAATGACTGTCTGCATCACAATTTTTTTTCCTTGTGCTGTACTTTCAATTGTTGCACGTAAGTACTCAACAGATTTTCCAACATTTTAAAACTGTGGAATCTCTGTCTTGTCGTTGGCACATTTAATTCACTTATAGTGCAGGTTCAGAATCATAAACTGTAAATTTAGGAATATATTTCCGTGAATATATTTTCCATCCTTCTTTTTGATCTGGGCTTTGGACCAGCACTGGCGAAGTTAAAAAATATATCTTTATGCTGTCTTTTGCTTTTTTATATGTATTGTTTTTCATTTTCAAAGTTTTTTTTTTCTGATAGCACTGTTGTATTCATTCTTCATTGTGATTGGCAACTTGTTCCTGTGTGGTAATTTTCAAAACTGGGAACAACACACACCTCACAAATTTTACATTCGTACTTGCTTTTTCGACACATTTTCTGTTTCCAGCAAACAATGCATCTAGACATTAGCATACTTTTCTGAGAATGCTCACTTGTTATACTGTTTAGAAAATGCCTTCCCAAAAACCTTGGAGGAGTATAATCAGAATACCTTCCTCTGCCAGCTTTTCTACGCTCTGATGCATACGTTTCTGGAAGTTCCCTTACCAACGACAGATAAAACTCTAATATCAACATCTTACTACCAACTGATCCCAAATTCAAGTTATATTCTACAATGATTTGTGGTTTCTTAATTTTCTCTCTAACATTCCTGTCAGTCTTTCCTTGTCAACAATTTCTGAGGTGTTACATGTGGTCAATGTCCACACTTCCCTTTTGTCACACCACTTTATGTGTTAGTGCAAATAAATTTAATGTCTTTCCATTTCAGTTTCTGCAGAACATTTGGCATGTTGCATCTGTTCTTATGGATAGCACCACATGTGTTTGTCCTGTAAGTGTGAAGCCAAGAAAATGTCTGGGCTCAAGTACCAATTATCGAGGTAGTGGGTATTGTCCACATTCTAAAAATTGCTTTATTAGTGTAGTTACTAATTTCCCATTCTCATATTTGTAAGTAAAAAATTTATGAATGAATCTGCAGAAAGTTTCCTTACCATCAGTCACTATCTGTAGATGTTGTTACTGTGCAACTGTACCTATCACCCTAGATTCGTAAACCTAGGTGAGAAATTTATGAAAGAAGCTGCAAAAAGCTTTTCTAACGACAGTCACTGTCTGTAGGTATAGTTACTGAACACCTGTACATGTTGAACTTTGTTCATCACTCTAGGTAGAAAATTTATGAAAGGAGCTCCAGAATGCTTCAAATCCATTTGCAACTTCATGTAGGTATAGTTACTGCACAGCCGTACAAATCGCCCTTGATTGTTTCCTTTACACCCGTAACTATATGTAGATAGAGCTACAGCACAGCTGCACACGTCACAATTGATACTTAAGCAGAGAAAAAATTTTGGAAAAAAGGGGCAGAAATGTTCCTTACGGCCAGTTCTTATCTGCAGGTATAGTTATGGCACAGCTGTACGTGTCGAATATGATTCTTAACCAAAGGAAAAAAATTATGAAAGCAGCTGCAGAAAGCTTCCATACCACCATTAATTAACCGTAGATATAATTTCCGCAGAGTTCTACACATTGAACTCTGTTCTTAATCCTGGGTGAAAATTTATAAAAGAAGGTGCCAAAAGCTTCTAACCCACTTGTGACTCCCTGTAGATATAGTTACTGCTTACTCGTACACATCACCCATGATTCTTAACCCTAGGTGGAAAACTGATGAAGGAAGCTGCAGAACACTTTTCTACCACCTGCCACTATCTGTGGTTCTAGTTGCTGCACAGATGAGCATGCAAATTTTGACTCTTAACGAGCTGAAAAAATTTATGAAAGATGTACCACCAGTCACTGTCTCTAGATATAGTTATTCCACAGCTGTTCACGTCACCAATGATTCTTGACCTGAGCAAAAATTTACAAAAACAGCTGCAAAAACGTCCTTACAATCAGCTACTATCTGTAGGTATAGTTATTGCCACACATCGCTCTTGATTCCTTACCATAGGTGAAAAAATTATGAAACAAACTGCAGAATGCTTCTCTACCATAAGTCAATATCTGAAGATATAGTTACAGCACAGCTGTGCATATCACCATGACTTAGTACAATAGGTGAGGAAGTTATGCAATAAGCTGTAGAGCGCTTCCTTACCAACATTCACCATCTGCAGATATAGTTAATGCCCCAATTTTCTACCCTATGCAAAAAACTTATAGAAGAAGCAGCAGAAGGCTTCCTACCAACAGTCACCATGTGTTGATATAGTTACAGCTTTAGCTGAATATACCACTTTGATTTTCTACCATAGATGATGAAGTTATGGAACAAGCTTCAGAATGCTTCATTACCAACATTCAGCATCTGCAGATACCGTTACTGCACAGCAATACATATCGCACGATATTCTACCCTAGGTGAAGAAGTTAAGGGTGAAGCTGCAGAAAGCTTCCTTTCCAACATTCACCATCAACAGATATAATTACTGCCTGGCTGTACACATCACCTTCATTTTCTACCCTAGGTGAAGAAGACTTGTAAAAAAGCTGCAGAAAGCTTCCTTACCAACATTCACCATCTGCAGATATAGTTACTGCACAGTCTTATGTATAGCCTCGATTTTCTACCCTAGATGAAGAAGTTATGCAAGAAGTTGCAGGAAGCTTCTTTACTAACATTCACCATCTGCTGATGTAGTTACTGCATAGCTGTACATAGTGCCTTGAGTTTGTACCCTGTGTTAGGAAGTTATGGACAAAGCTGCTGAAAGCTTAGTTACCAAGACTCACCACCTACAGATATAGTTACAGCACAGCTATATATATTTCCCGATTTTCTACTCTATGCAAAAAACTTATAGAAGATGCTGCAGTAAGGTTCTGTACCAACATTCACCTTCTGCAAATATACTTACTACACAGCTGAACATACATCTATCAATATTCGTAATCCGCTCCACCTACTGCCGGGTCCCAGTACTGACGAGTCCTCTCCATTTGGCTTGGTCCTCCCACCATTCTTTTTCCTCCACTTGCCACCAGGTCACATGTCTCGTTTTGACAGATAATCTCACTGCCATTTTCCACTGTGTTTTTTGGTGCCCTCTATGTCTTTTTCCATCCATCTTTAGTTCTTCCATAACTTTGGGGTGTGTCTGCCGGTGTATCCTCTTAACATGCCCAAACCATCTTAATCTCTTTTTTTCTTCAATTTTTTCTCTTGTACTTTCCTGTTTAAGGTCCTTCCTAATCTCTACATTCCTGTTTTTCCCTTAACTGTTCTGAGAAATGTCATTTCCCCTGCTTGCGGACTGTCCTGTTTCTGTTCCTTTCTGTCATTTCTCATGTTTCTCCAGCATAGGTACAATAGGAAAGTAAAAATCTCATACATAAGAAGTTTTGCTTTTTCTGAAACTTCCTTATTCCAAATCAGGTGATTTATTGTTTGTTCGAAGTTGGCTCCATTGTGTAACCTCCTATTAATATCGTTTGTTATTCTTCCATCCTTAGATACTTCAACACCTCAATACCTACATAACAAACTTTCTACCAATGTGAGGGGTTCTCCATTGAAGGTAATATTTCCTTTAATCCCTTTCTCTCTTCCAAATACCATTCCTTCACTCTTATCTTTATTTATTTTTAATCCATACTATTTTATTATTTCCTTCCACACATCAAGTTGTAACTGTACATCTACCTCTTTATCGCCCCATATTGCCATATCATCTGCAAAAATCATCATTTTGTCTTTCTCTTTTACTGTACCTCCAACTGCCCTATTCATTCCCTTCATCACAACATTAAAATGTGCAGGAGATAGAATACTTCCTTGTTTAAGTCCTTGACTTTTTTTTTTGGGGGGGGGGGGGGGGGGGGGTTTAAGGGCACTCAACTACTGAGGTCATTAGCGCCCAGTCACAATTGTTAGAGCACATAGAATCTGGTAAAACTCATGGGGGGGAACACACACCAGAAAGTTCTTACAGAGATGCAGATAAAATAAGTGAAAGAGTTAGATGTCTTTGGACAAGCCAGTCAAAATAATGAAACAAAGAACACGAGCAGCTGCTCAAGCGTCATCAGCTAAAATAGCCTGTAAAGTAGATGGCAGAGACAGGACAACACGAGATTGACTAAAATGGGGACACGGCAATAAAACATGGCGCACTGTTAATGCATGACCACAAGGGCACTGCGGGGCTGGGTCACCGGAGAGCAGGTAGCGGTGGCTAAACCAGCAATGCCCAATCCGCAACCTGGTCAGAAGGACCTCTTCTCACCGAGATGGTCGAGAGGATGTTGTCCAAGCAGTTGGGAATGGTTTTACTGCCCGGAGCTTGTTTCCTTGAAGTGATGACCAAGTATCCCACCACAACGACACAAGCCTCTTACAAACAACCCCACTAACATCAGATGACGGGACACAATGGGAGGCTGGCCGAGGCAGGAGGACTGCAGCCTTGGCTGCATCATCTGCAGCCTCATTCCCAGGCATTCCTACATGGCCGGGGACCCACAGAAAGCTGACAGGAGAGCCATCTGCAGCAAAAGAATGGAGGGACTGCTGGATCCGTTGCACCAAGGGATGGACCGGATATGGAGCTCCAAGGCTCTGAAGAGCACTGAGTGAATTAGAGCAGAGTACATACGATGAATGGCGGTGGCGGCGGGCATACTGAACGCCCTGATGTAGAGCAAGAAGCTCAGTCGTAAAGCTGGAACATTGGTCGAGGAGCTGGTATTTAAAGGCAACAGCCCCGACGACAAAGGCACAGCCAACACCATCATCAGTTTTCGAGCCATCAGTGTAAATAAAGGTGTGACTGGCAAGTCACGCACGAAGTTCGACAAACCGTGAGCAATACACTGCGGCCAGAGTTCACTCCTTCGGGAGCGAGCTGAGGTCGAGATAAATATGAACCGGAGCCTGGAGCCAAGGTAGTGTCCGGCTCTCACCCTCTCTGAAGGTGGTAGGGAGGGCAAAATCCAATTGTCGAAGCAGGCGATGAAAGTGGACTCCAGGGGGCAGCAGGGCAGACATATACAACACCATACTGGCGGTCGAGAGAATCGGCGAAGAAGGACTGATAAGAGGGGTGGTCGGGCATAGACAACAGCCGGCAGGCATACCGACAAAGCAGTACGTTGCGCCGGTAGGTCAATGGTAATTTGGCAGCTTCAGCATAAAGACTCTCGACAGGACTAGTGTAGAATGCTCCGGTCGCAAGTCATAACCCCCTATGGTGGATGGAGTTGAGACGGCGTAAGAGGGATGGCCGAGCAGACGAATAGACAAAGCTCCCATAATCCAGCTTTGATCAGACTATGGACTGATACAAGCGAAGCAGGACAGTGCGATCCGCTCCCCAAGATGAACCACTAAGAACTCCGAGGACATTAAGGGAACATGTACAACGGGTAGCCAAATAAAAGACGTGCGGAGACCAACAAAGTTTCCTGTTCAGTGTGAGCCCTAGAAACTTAGTTGTTTCCATGAAGGGGAGAACAACGGGACCGAGTTGTAAGTATGGCGGAAGGAACGCTTTATATCACCAAAAGTTGATGCAAACCGTCTTCTCTTCAGAGAACCGGAAGCCATTTGCCACACTCCATGAGTATAGGCTGTCTAGACAACGCTGAAGGCAGCACTCCAGGAGGCATGTTCTCTGGGCACTGCAGTAGATCGTGAAGTCATCGACAAAAAGTGAGCCCGAGACATTAGGTGGAATGCAATCCATAATTGGATTGATCGCTATTGCAAAAAGGGCTATGCTCAAGATGGAGCCCTGAGGCACTCCGTTCTCCTGGAGGAAGACGTTGGACAATACGGAACCCACACATACCCTAAACTTTCGATCTGTTAAAAAGGAATCAATAAAAAGGGGCAGGCGACTGCGTAGACCCCACCTGTGCATAGTGCGGAGGATAGCTCCTCTCCAACAGGTATCATAAGCCTTCTCCAAATCGAAGAACACGGCTACCATTTGACGTTTCACAGCAAGTTGTTCATGATGAATGTCGACAAGGTCACAAGGTGGTCAACAGCGGAGCGGTGTCGACGAAAGCCGCATTGAACATTGGTAAGTAGCCGTCGAGATTCAAGAATCCAAACTAACCGAGCATTAACCATGCGCTCCATCACCTTACAGACACAGCTTGTAAGAGAAATGGGGTGGTAACTAGAAGGAAGGTGTCTATCCTTCCCAGGTTTGGGTATAGGAACAATGACGGCATCACGCCAATGCATGGGGAATTGACCTTCGGTCTAGACGCGATTGTAGGTACGAAGAAGGAAGCTTTTGCCTGCCAGAGAAAGGTGTGCCAGCATCTGAACGTGAATGGCATCTGGCCCCGGAGCAGAGGACCGGGACAGTGCAAGTGCACGTTCGAGTTCCCGCATAGTAAAGGGGACATTATAATTTTCCAGATTCAGCGCGTGGAAGGAAGGTCGCTGAGCCTCTTCTGCCTCTTTCCTGGGAAGGAAGGCAGTGTGGTAATGGGCGGAGCTTGAAACCTCCGCGAAAAAGCGGCCGAAGGCGTTGGAGACATCCACAGGATCAACAAGGACCTCATTACCTGAAGTCAGGCCAGGTTCCGAGGAGTGGGCTTTAATGCCCGACAGCCGGAGTAGGCCACCCCAGACGACAGAAGAGGGAGTAAAACTGTTAAAAGTGCTGTTAAAAGTGCTGGTGAAAGAGGCCCAACAAGCTTTTTTTGCTGTCTTTGATGACTCTACAGCATTGCACTCGGAGTCGTTTGTATCCAGTACAATTCGCCAACGTAGGATGGCGGCGAAAGGTGCGTAAAGCACGTCGTCGAGCACGGATAGCGTCTCTACAAGCCTCATTCCACCAGGGGATGGAAACGCGACGTGAAGAAGAGGTAGTACGAGGAATGGAACATTCGGCAGCATTGATGATAACAGCCGTGAGGTATTCGACCTGACTGTCACAACTGAGAAAATCGTGGTCCGGAAAGGTCGCCAGGGAGGAGTAAAGTCCCCAGTCAGCTTTCGGTATGGTCCAGCTCGAAGGACGTGGGGATGGGGTGTGGTGCAGGAGACGAACGACACAGGCGAAGTGGTCGCTCGAATAGGTGTCAGAAAGGACATACCACTCGAACCGAGGGGGCAAGAGTGGTAGAACAGATCGAGAGGTCCAAGTGGGAGTAGGTATGAGTAGAGTCTGAGAGGAAAGTCGGGGCGCCAGTATTGAGGCAGACGAGATTGAGATGGTCGAAGACACCCGCCAAGAGGGAGCCTCTCTGACAGGATGCAGGAGAGCCCCAAAGGGGATGATGGGAATTGAAGTCGCCAAACAATAAAAACAGTGGAGGAAGCTGAACAATCAGCTGCATCATGTCAGACCGACTGACTGCGGATGACGATGGAGTGTAGACGGTACAAACAGAAAAAGTAAAGGCAGAAAGAGTAAAGGCAGAAAGAGTAATACGGACAGCTATTGCTTGGAGTGTGGTGGTCAATGGGATGGGATGGGATGGTAATAGACATCATCCCGAACGAGCAACATGACCCCACCATGAGCTGGAATACCGTCCGCAGGGGAGAGGTCAGACCGCTCAGAGGTATAGTGGGTAAAAGCAATACGGTCAGTTGGGCGCAACTTGGTTTCCTGCAGACTAACGACGAGCAGACAGTGCAGGCAGAGGAGCAGTTGTAATTCATCCCGATTGGATCGAATACCTCTTATGTTCCAATGTAACAAAGCCATCGCTAGTCAGAAAAAAAGGGAACGAAACGGATGAAGAGCGGGTCACCTCGACAGCCGCGGAGGGCCAGGTTCGAGGGAACAACACTACATCCGGCGGGAGGCGGATCCTGTTCCATCGCGTCATCGCCAGCTGCGGCCGCTTTCCCGGGTTGCGTAGGAGGGGCAGCATCATTCGCCGACGAGAGGCCAGCTGAGCGCCTGGCAGCAGAGTGAAACTGAGGACGGCTGGGAGCAGCGACTCGCGAATGGAGCGTCAGACGAAACGGGCCGGGGTGGAGAGGGGAATAAAGACTTCTTCTTGGAGGCCTTCTTGGAAGTCCGATGAGGCACAGGGATGGTGGGCTGGACCCAGAGAAGGTCCTCACACGCGGGATCCGTTTTGGAACGTCGGACCTCAGAAGCCGGGGTCCGGATCGTTTCCCCGATGGACGCCTGAGAAGAGGATCGCTTCTCAGGCGGCGGAGGGGGAGGAGGAGGAAGGGTGGCCCCTGGGGCAGAGGGGGCAGGGGCCGTGAGGGAGGTGGATTTGGAAGGGAGGGATTTGGGAGGCAGAGGCATAGACCTCGGATGGGGTGAGGAGGTGGAGGGGGGACAGGATAGGGGTGAGGATACTGTGGAAGGAGTGGACACAACTGATGCAAATGAAGTTGTCAATGTCACGGGATGGAGGCGGTCATATTTCTTGCTGGCCTAGAATAAGAGAGACGATCCAAAGTTTTTAATTCTTGAATCTTCTTCTCCATCTAATATGCAGGGCAGTCTAAAGATCTAGGCGAGTGGATGCCAGGACAATTGACGCACCGAGGTGGTGGGGTACATGTATGTTCCTCACGAAGAGGACGTCCACAATCGCCACAAAGGGGCTCAGCCTTACATTGTGACGACATGTGCCCGAAGTGCAAACACTGAAAGCAGCGCATAGGAGGCGGGACGTAAGGTCGCACGTCACACCGGTAGCACATCACCTTTACCTTCTCTGGGAGAACGTCCCCCTCGAAGGCGACGATAAAGGCCCCGGTGTCGACGCGACGGTCTTTGGGGTCGCGCTGGACTCGCCAGATGAAATGCACGCCTCGGCGCTCCAGGTTGGCCCTGAGCTCCTCATCAGATTGCAGCAGGAGGTCCCGATGACAAATAACCCCCTGCATCCTATTCAGTGCCAGATGCAGGACAATGGACACTGGGATGTCCCCGAGTCGGTCGCATGCCTGGAGCGCCGCCTACTGTGTGGCGGAGGTGGTCTTTACAAGAACGGACCCCAAACTCATTTTACTGAGAGCCTCGATTTCCCAGAAGACGTACTCGATGTGCTGGACAAAGAACATGGGCTTGGAGGTGGCAAACGTCCCCCCCATCGGTCCGAGAATAGAATAAATAGCGGGGGAGGTACTTCGCCCCAAGCCGGCGGGCCTGTCCTTCCTCCCAGGGAGTGGCCAAGGGGGAAAGGGCAGGAGAACCAGAACCAGAGACAGTACCTTTCTTTTTAAAAGACTCGGCCGCAGAGCAGCCTGATACATGTTGACGTTTCATCTGCGAAACGTCCGCCCCGATACCACCCCCTCTGACCAGGGGCTCTCCCCACGGGCGCCACCCAGCCGCAGCAAGGGCCACCTGGCAGGACAACTGTTGCTGGGAGTCCTGATGCCCCAAGGAGACGGGCATCTACTCCTTGGCCGACGTGGGGAGGGTACAGCTCAGGTATCGGCAGTACGATCCATGTGTAGTCAGGGGCTACAACCTAGAGGGTACATGACAACCCCACCACAACGGGCTGGCTACTGTGCTGGATTTCGGGTGCCATGGAAAGTCCATCATGATCATAGGTGCAGATGGGGATGCAATATGGGCGTAACTTGCGTAACCCATCAGGCGTTTAGGCCCAATTTGAGGAATAGTGGGTGTGGTTACAACGCCGTTACAATGCTGAGTGCCAAGGTCTTAGTGCACTGAGGACCAGTGAGACACCACATAAGGCGTCCTTCCCCAAAAGGCTCGTACTTCTGTAGAATTTTGAAAAATGGAAGTCAAACCCCAAGGGGGGCCATCACATGTAAGGCCGAAACGGTTGAAACTCCTTTTAGTCGCCTCTTACGAAAGGCATGAATACCTCGGGCCCATTCTTACCCCAGACCTGCAGGGGGGCTTGACTTATTTGGAAGTAAACAGAGTTCCCCAATGATGTTCTAGTTCTACAATTGTGTTCTCTGCACATTTAATTTATTACATTAATGCATCTGTCATCTACATGTATCTTCTTCTTTCATCACAGAGTCTTTCCCTGTCAACAGGGACACATCCCTATCCTTTGTCTACAAAAACCATTATCACTATTTTTTTAAACTCCCAACTTTCTTCCACCAGTTGATAGACAGAAATTATTAGGTTGATTGTGCTTCTTCCTTTCCTAAACCCATGCTGTTCTTCACTCAGCCGTTTTATATGTTTTAACGTATTCGATTTAGTAAAATTAATTCAAAAATTTTGGGTGTATGACTCATAAGGGTTATACCTCTGTGATTTTTCGAAAGCCTTTTATTGTACACTCCTGGAAATGGAAAAAAGAACACATTGACACCGGTGTGTCAGACCCACCATACTTGCTCCGGACACTGCGAGAGTGCTGTACAAGCAATGATCACACGCACGGCACAGCGGACACACCAGGAACCGTGGTGTTGGCCGTCGAATGGCGCTAGCTGCGCAGCATTTGTGCACCACCGCCGTCAGTGTCAGCCAGTTTGCTGTGGCATACGGAGCTCCATCGCAGTCTTTAACACTGGTAGCATGCCGCGACAGCGTGGACGTGAACCGTATGTGCAGTTGACGGACTTTGAGCGAGGGCATATAGTGGGCATGCGGGAGGCCGGGTGGACGTACCGCCGAATTGGTCAACACATGGGGCGTGAGGTCTCCACAGTACATCGATGTTGTCGCCAGTGGTCGGCGGAAGGTGCACGTGCCCGTCGACCTGGAACCGGACCGCAGCGACGCATGGATGCACACCAAGACCGTAGGATCCTACGCAGTGCCGTAGCGGACCGCACCGCCACTTCCCAGCAAATTAGGGACACTGTTGCTCCTGGGGTATCGGCGAGGACCATTCGCAACCGTCTCCATGGAGCTGGGCTACGGTCCCGCACACCGTTAGGCCGTCTTCCGCTCACGCCCCAACATTGTGCAGCCCGCCTCCAGTGGTGTCGCGACAGGCGTGAATGGAGGGACGAATGGAGACGTGTCATCTTCAGCGATGAGAGTCGCTTCTGCCTTGGTGCCAATGATGGTCGTATGCGTGTTTGTGGCGCTCACCTGCATAGCGCCAATCAGGACTGCATACGACCAAGGCACACAGGGCCAACACCCGGCATCATGGTGTGGGGAGCGATCTCCTACACTGGCCGTACACCACTGGTGATCGTCGAGGGGACACTGAATAGTGCACGGTGCATCCAAACCGTCATCGAACCCATCGTTCTACCATTCCTAGACCGGCAAGGGAACTTGCTGTTCCAACAGGACAGTGCACGTCCGCATGTATCCCGTGCCACCCAACGTGCTCTAGAAGGTGTAAGTCAACTACCCTGGCCAGCAAGATCTCCGGATCTGTCCCCCATTGAGCATGTTTGGGACTGGATGAAGCGTCGTCTCACGCGGTCTGCACATCCAGCACGAACGCTGGTCCAACTGAGGCGCCAGGTGGAAATGGCATGGCAAGCCGTTCCACAGGACTACATCCAGCATCTCTACGATCGTGTCCATAGGAGAATAGCAGCCTGCATTGCTGCGAAAGGTGGATATACACTGGACTAGTGCCAACATTGTGCATGCTCTGTTGCCTGTGTCTATGTGCCTGTGGTTCTGTCAGTGTGATCATGTGATCTATCTGACTCCAGGAATGTGTCAATAAAGTTTCCCCTTCCTGGGACAATGAATTCATGGTGTTCTTATTTCAATTTCCAGGAGTGTATTTTTTGAATATGGGTACAATGTCTCCTCTTCTCCAATTGAAAGGTGTGGTACTAATCATTAGCACAGTTGATAGTACTCTGCTGTACATATAGCCTTCACTTTCTACTCTAGGAGAAGAAGTTATGGAAGAAGCTGAAGAGAGCTTCCTTACTAACATTCAAAACCCGCAAATATAGTTACAGCACAGGTGCACGTATCACCATGATTTCCTACCCAAGGCAAAGATGTTATAGAAGAATGTGCAGAAAGCTCCGTTACCAACACTCAGCATCTGCAGATTTAGTTACTGCACAACTGTACATACTGCAAAGGTTTTCTAACCTCGGTGACTAAGTTATGGAAGAGGCTGCAGGAAGCTCCCTTCCAACATCCAAAATCTGCAGATACATTTCCGGCACAGCTGTATATATCACACTTATATTCTACCCTAGGTGAAGAAATACTAGAAGGAGGTGCAGGAAGCTTCCATACTAACATTCACCATCTGTAGATATAGTTACTGCACAGCTGTATGTACCTCCTTTGTCTTCTACCGCAGGTGAAAATGTACTTCAAGGTGCTGCAGAAAGCTTCCTGACATAGATTCTCCATCTGCTGATATAGGACCGCAGTCTTGGCCGCGGCATCCGCAGCTTCGTTCCCAGGGGTACTGACATGACCAGGAACCCACCTAAAGCTAACCGGAGAACCGTCGTCCACCAGCTACTGGAGAGAGCGTTGGATCCGGTGCACGAAAGGGTGAACCGGATACGGATCACTGAGGCTCTGGATGGCGCTCAGGGAATCGGAGCAGATAACATAAGCAGAATGTCGGTGGCAGCAGATGTAAAGAATAGCCTGGTAGATGGAAAATACCTCAGCTGTGAAGACTGACAATGGCCATGGAGTCGGTATTAGAAACTGTGTGCCCCGACACTAAAAGAGCACCCAACACCCTCATTGGTCTTAGAGCCATCTGTATAAATGAAGGTCATATTAGTGAACTTCGAACAAAGTTCGACAAAATGGGAGCGGTATACCGAAGTGGAGCTAACCTCCTTTGGGAGCGCGCCAAGGTCAAGGTGAATGCGAACCTGAGCCTGAAGCCAAGGAGGTGTTTGTCTCTCGCCCACTCGAAAGGTTGCAGGGAGTAAAAAATCAAGGTGCTGAAGGAGGCGACGAAAGCGAACTCCAGGGGGTCGCAGGGCAGAGACATACAACCCGTATTGACGGTCGCGAGTCGTTAAAAAAGGATCGATAAGGCAGGTGGTCGGGCATTGACAATAGCCGACAGGCATACCGACAAAGCAGTATATTGCGCCGGATGGTTAGTGGCAATTCACTGGCTTCAGCATAAAGACTCTCGAAAGGACTAGTATACAACGCTCCGATCGCAAGACGTAAACCCTGATGTTGTATAGAGTTGATACGGCGTAAGATGGATGGCCATGCAGAGGAGTATACGATGCTCCCATTATCCAGCTGTGAGCGGATGATCGACCGATATAGGCGAAGTAGGACGGTTCGATCCGCTTCACATGACATACCACTGAGAACAGAGGACATTTAGGGAACAGGTACAATGGGCAGCCAAATATGACACATGTGGAGACCAGCTAAGTTCCCTGTCAAATGTAAGAACTAAAAATTTTGTTGTCTCCACGAATCGGAGAGCAACGGGACCGAGTCGTAAGGATGGTGGGAGAAACTCTTTGTAGCGCCAGAAGTTTATACAGACTGTCTTCGCAGCAGAAAAACGGAAGCCATTGCCGACACTTCAGGAGTGAAGGCGGCGCTGAAGGCGGCGCTGAAGGCGGCGCTGAAGGCGGCGCTGAAGGCGGCGCTGAAGGCGGCGCTGAAGGCGGCGCTGAAGGCGGCGCTGAAGGCGGCGCTGAAGGCGGCGCTGAAGGCGGCGCTGAAGGCGGCGCTGAAGGCGGCGCTGAAGGCGGCGCTGAAGGCGGCGCTGAAGGCGGCGCTGAAGGCGGCGCTGAAGGCGGCGCTGAAGGCGGCGCTGAAGGCGGCGCTGAAGGCGGCGCTGAAGGCGGCGCTGAAGGCGGCGCTGAAGGCGGCGCTGAAGGCGGCGCTGAAGGCGGCGCTGAAGGCGGCGCTGAAGGCGGCGCTGAAGGCGGCGCTGAAGGCGGCGCTGAAGGCGGCGCTGAAGGCGGCGCTGAAGGCGGCGCTGAAGGCGGCGCTGAAGGCGGCGCTGAAGGCGGCGCTGAAGGCGGCGCTGAAGGCGGCGCTGAAGGCGGCGCTGAAGGCGGCGCTGAAGGCGGCGCTGAAGGCGGCGCTGAAGGCGGCGCTGAAGGCGGCGCTGAAGGCGGCGCTGAAGGCGGCGCTGAAGGCGGCGCTGAAGGCGGCGCTGAAGGCGGCGCTGAAGGCGGCGCTGAAGGCGGCGCTGAAGGCGGCGCTGAAGGCGGCGCTGAAGGCGGCGCTGAAGGCGGCGCTGAAGGCGGCGCTGAAGGCGGCGCTGAAGGCGGCGCTGAAGGCGGCGCTGAAGGCGGCGCTGAAGGCGGCGCTGAAGGCGGCGCTGAAGGCGGCGCTGAAGGCGGCGCTGAAGGCGGCGCTGAAGACGGCGCTGAAGACGGCGCTGAAGACGGCGCTGAAGACGGCGCTGAAGACGGCGCTGAAGACGGCGCTGAAGACGGCGCTGAAGACGGCGCTGAAGACGGCGCTGAAGACAGTGTACGCTGTGCACTGCAATAGATGGTAAAATCGTCCACGAAAAGGGAGCCTGACACATCAGCTGGGAGGCAATCCATTATTGGACTGATCGCTATGGCGAAGAGAGCGACGATTAAAACTGATCCCTGTAGCACCCCATTCTCCTGGGGAAAGGCATCTGACAGGACAGAACCCACACGTACCCTGAATTGTCAATCCATTAAAAAGGCATGCATAAAAGGAGGGAGGCGACCGCAAAGGCCCCATGTATGCATGGTGAGGAGAATGCCCACTCTCGAACAGGTGTTGTAAACCTTCTCCAAATCAAAGAACACAGCCGTGGTTGGGCGCTTCCGCAAGAAGTTATTCATAATGAAGGTCAACAAGGTAACCAGATGGTCAACAGCAGAGCGGCGCCTACGGAATCCACATAGTACATTGGTAAGTAGGTGTCGAGATTCAAGCAGCCAAACCAAACGAGAGTTGACCATTCACGCCTTCACCTTGCAGACACAGCTGGTAAGAGAGATGGGTCGATAACTGGAGAGCAAGTGCTTGTCCTACCCCAGAGTAGGATTCGGCACAACAATAGACTTGCTCCAGCATGTGGGAAAATGACCCTCAATCCAGATGTGATTGTAAGTACTAAGAATAAAACCTTTACCCGCAGGAGAAAGGTTCTTCAGCATCTGAATATGAATAGAATCAGGCCTGGCAACTGCATTTTTGAATTCCCGCATAGTGAATGGGGCATTATAACTTTCACGATTCGAGGAGCGAAAGTTAGGTGGCCTTGCCTCCTCTGCCTGTTTCCAGGGGAGGAAGGCAGGGTGGTAATGAGTGGAGCTCGAAACCTTTGCAAAAAAGCGGCCGAAGGCATTGGAAACATCCTCAGGGGCGACAAGGACATCATTCCCGACCGTCAAGCCAGAAACTGGTGAGTGGACCTTAGTGCCAGATAGCCGGTGCAGGCTACCCCAGACAACAGAAGAAGGAGTAAAACTGTTGAAGGTGCTTGTGAAAGAAGCCCAGCTGGCTTTCTTGCTTTCTTTAATAACACGACGACACTGTGCATGTAATTGTTTATAATTGATACAATTAGCCACCATAGGGTAGTGTAAAAGGTGCATAAAGCACACTGACGAGCACGTAAAGTGTCTACATGCTGCCGTCCACCAGGGGACTGGTGCGTGACGTGGAGAAGAAGTAGTGTGAGGGATAGAATCTTCAGCAGCAGTGAGAATAACTTCCACGAGGTGTGTGACCTGACTATTGCAACTTGTGAAGGTTTGATCCTGAAAGTTCGCTCTGGAAGAGAAGAGCCCCCAGTCTGCTTTGGAGATGTTCCAACATGTTGAGCACAGAGAGGGGGTATGATCCAGGAGATGGATGACACACGGGAACTGGTCCCTCGAATATGTATCAGAAAGTGCATACCACTCAAACCGGTGTGCAAGTTGGGTAGTGCATATAGAGAGGTCTAAATGGGAACAAGTGTGAGATGTGACCGAAAGAAAAGTAGGGCCGCCAGTATTGAGGCAGACAAGATTGAGCTGGCTGAAAAGGTCTGCTAACAGGGAGCCCCTCGGGCAGGATGCTGGAGAGCCCCAAAGGGGATGGTGGGGACTGAAGGCTCCAGTTAACAAAAATGGTGCAGGTAGCTGAGCAATAATTTGCATCATGTCTGCCCTGGTAACGGCAAACAATGATGGAGTGTAAACGGTACAAATGAAAAATGTAAAAGTGGGGAGAGTAATTCAGACAGCAACTGCCTGCAGGCCGGTGTGCAATGTGATGAGATCATAGTAAATCTCATCCTGGACCAGCAACATAACCCCTCCTTGAGCAGGAATACCTGTCACAGAGGGTAGGTCAAAACACACAGAGGTGTAGTGTGCAAAGGCAATTTGATTGCATGGGCGTAGCTTCGTTTCCTGGAGGGCTACAACGAGCGGACGGTGCAAACGGAGCAGCAACTTCAAGTCCTCTCGGTGAGAGCGAATGCTGCGAATATTCCAGTGAATAAGTGCCATCGTGAGAAGAAAAAGAAATATGAGAAGCAAGAAGGGGTCACCTCGAAGGCCGCTGAGGGCCTGGCTTCAAGCGAGCACTGCCGCCGCTATCAATAGGTGGAGAGTCATTGTCCATTGGTTCAATAGGTTCATCTGCCATCTTGTTAAGATGGCCAAAAGGGGGAGCTTCCTCCACCGTTCAATGGTCAGATGTTTGGCTACCAGCGGTGTGGCCAGGCAAAATGGACGACGGCCTGGGGCGGCAACCGCTGCGTGGCACAGGAGAAGAAACGCGCCATGGCGGACAAGGAGAACTTTGCTTCCTATGAACCTTCTTGGAAGGTCATTTAGTGGAAATACTGGTCGATGGCCGGGAGTTTGATGTACGTAGCAGGTCTGCATGGGACGGTTCTTTCTTGAAGGCCTGTGCATCTGACTTCTGGGTCTTCGTCTTGGCAGAAGCTGATGAAGGTGCTTGTGTCTTAGGGGTGAGGGGAGGAAGAGGAGACATTGACCGGGCGATCTTAGCAATGGCCGAACGGACGACCGTAGTGCTGAATGTCAGATTGCATGTCTGCGCTGCCACCTCCCTGGTAGTCCGAGGAGAAGCGAGGACAGTACTGTATTTCCATGCTGGGAGCAGTGTGGGATTCCTACTAGCAAATAGCTTGCGAGCAGCTGAGGTGGACACTTTCACTTTGACACGAATGTCCTGTATACAGCGTTTATCCTTGTATATGGGACAGTCACGAGAGGACGCTGCATGGTCACCCTGACAGATCAAACAATGAGGAGATGGAGGTGGACAGTCACCCTCATGGGCATCCCTGCCGCAAGTGACACATTTAGCCACATTAGAACAAGACTGGCGAGTGTGATTAAAATGCTGACACTGGTAGCTGCCTGTAGGTGTCGGGACATAGGGGCAAATAGAAATAACGTCGTAGACCGCTTTGATGCGCGATGGCAGCTGAACACTTTCAAAGGTCAGGGAAAGTGTCTGGGTCGGTACAAGTTCATTGTTGACCTTTTCCGTGACCTTATGGACAGCCGTCATGCCCTGTCCAGTGAGTAAAGACTGAATCTACTCATTAGTCAATCCATTGAGTGATCTAGTATATACCACACCACGCGACGAATTCAAAGTGCGGTGAGCCAACACCCGGACACGGAACGTGTACAGGAGTGTGGCCCGAAGCAGTTTTTGTGCCTGAAAGGCACTCTCAGTTTCTAATAACAAGGTACCGTTACGCATCCTGGTACAAGACTTGACAGATCCAGCTATGGCATCTACGCCCTTTTGGATAACGAAAGGGTTGACAGATGAAAAATCCTTTCCGTCCTCAGATCGAGAAACTACGAGGAACTTTGGGGCAGGCGGTAGTAATTTTGTCACTGATGGCTGGTCAAGGATACATATTTCGGCAGAAGTTGAAAGAGAAGAAGAAGAGAAATCCATTGCGGATTGCGCGCTCCATCCTTGTGCGGACCCTCGCAGAGGGTACTCCCATCTTAGGTGAATGATTACACCTCAGGTCACACAGAGAAACGGACTGAGAGAACAATCAGCATGGTCGAAATGTGTCAGCTCAGGCAGTCACACGTCCCTGGGCCTGGCCTTTACCAGGGGGTACGTGCGTGCCTTACTTGTCTACCCAGGGCGAGGAATAACGCGTCACCACATCACTGGCTATGTGTGCGAACCTGTGGGTCTGCCTTCAGGCACGCAAAGGGAGGAAAGAAGAAGAGGAAAAAAAAAAGGGAGAGAGGGAGAGAAAGGACAGACTGTCTCAAACGACGAGGCGGGCACCAAAGGGTGACAAGAAGGCAAGGAGAAGAAGGCAAGGAGAAGAAGGCAAGGAGAAGAAGGCAAGGAGAAGAAGGCAAGGAGAAGAAGGCAAGGAGAAGAAGGCAAGGAGAAGAAGGCAAGGAGAAGAAGGCAAGGAGAAGAAGGCAAGGAGAAGAAGGCAAGGAGAAGAAGGCAAGGAGAAGAAGGCAAGGAGAAGAAGGCAAGGAGAAGAAGGCAAGGAGAAGAAGGCAAGGAGAAGAAGGCAAGGAGAAGAAGGCAAGGAGAAGAAGGCAAGGAGAAGAAGGCAAGGAGAAGAAGGCAAGGAGAAGAAGGCAAGGAGAAGAAGGCAAGGAGAAGAAGGCAAGGAGAAGAAGGCAAGGAGAAGAAGGCAAGGAGAAGAAGGCAAGGAGAAGAAGGCAAGGAGAAGAAGGCAAGGAGAAGAAGGCAAGGAGAAGAAGGCAAGGAGAAGAAGGCAAGGAGAAGAAGGCAAGGGGAAAAGTAAGGAAGACAGTGAGAGGGAGAAGGACAAATATAGGAACCAAACAAAGGAAGGATGGAACCAGAATAAGTGAAAAACCAAAATGACGACAAATAGAATTCACGGAACCATCCATCTCCGGACGCAGCGGCAAACTACCCCCTTGAGCGGGAGAGACTCCTTTTAGTCACCTCTTATGACAGGCAGGAATATCTCGGGCCTATTCTAACCCTTGGACCCACAGGGGGAAATTACTGGAAGGAGCCGCAGAAGCTTCCTTACTGAGATTCACCACCATTAGGTATAGTTACTGTACAGCTGTATATATTTACTTTATTTTCTACCATAGGAGAAGAAGTACTGCAAGGTGTCGCAGAAAGCTTCCTCACCAATATTCACCATCATAGGTATGGTTACAACACAGATGCATGGTTCATGTTTTTTCCTACCAAGGTGAAGAAATACTGGAAGAGGTTGAAGAAAGCTTCCTTGAAAAAAAATACACCATTTTTAGATAAGTTTACTACACAACTGTATATAACTACAACATTTTTCACCCAAGGTGAAGAAGTACTGGAAGAAGCTGCATAATGCTACCCTACAATCATTCACCATCTGTAGATATTATTTCTGCACAGCTGTATATATCTCCTTTATTTTCTAACCTAGGAGAAGGAGGGCTGAAAGGCTCTGCAAGAAAGCCTCTTAACCAACATTCAACATCTGTAGATGTAATTTCTGCACAGCTTTATATATCTCCATTATATTTTAACCCAGGAGAAGGTGGACTGGAAGCAGCTGCAGAAAGCCTCCATACCAACAATCACCATCTTTAGGAGTAATTTCTGCACAGATGTATATATCTAGTTATTTTCTAACCTAGGTGCAGGCGGACTGGAAACGGCTGCAGAAAGCCTCCATACCAACATACACAATCTGTAGATGTAATTTCTGCACAGATGTATGTATGTCCTTTATATTCTGATCTAGGTTAAAGAGGATTGGTAGAGGCAGCTGAAAGCCTCCTTACGATTATTCACCATGTGAAAATGTAATTTCAGGACAAATGTATGTATCTAATTTATTTCTAACCAACGTTAAGCAGGAATGGAAGGGGCTGCAGAAAGCCTCCTTACCAACATTCCCTTTCTGTAGATTTCATTTCTACACAGCTGTACATATATCTCCTTCATTTTCTAACCTAGGTGAAGGAGAACTGGAAAGGCATGCAGAAAGCCTCCTTAACAACATTCACTATCTGCAGATGTCATTTCTGAACAGCCGTACATATCTCCTTAATTTTCTAACCTAGGTGAAGGAGGACTGGAAGGGCCTACAGAAAGTCTCCATACCAGCATTCACCATATGTAGATGTAATTTCTGGACAGTTGTACATATCTCCTTTATTTTCTAACCTAGGTGATATACGACTAAGACCCTGCAGAAAGCATAATTACCTACATTCACTATCTGCAGAGGTAATTTCTGCCAGGTGTATATATCTCCTTTATTTACTAACCTAGGTGAAGGAGGACTGGAAGGGGCTGCAGAAAGCCTCCTTACCAACATTCACTACCAGAAGATGTAATTTCTGCACAGCTGTATATACCTCCTTTATTATCTAACCTAGGTGAAGCAGGACTTGAAGTGGCTGTAGAAAGCACCCCCACCAACGTTCACTACCTGCAGATGTAATTTTTGCACAGCTGTATATAAATACTTTATTTTCCAACCTAGGTGAAGGAGGATTGGAAGGGCCTGCACAAAGCCTCCATACCAGCATTCACCTTATGTAGATATAATTTCTGCACAGCTGTATATATATCCTTTATTTTCTAACCTAGGTGATGGAGGACTGGAAGGGGCTGCAGAATACCTCCTTACCAACATTCACTATCTGCAGATGTATTTTCTGCACAGCTGTATACATTTAAATTATTTTCTAACCTAGGTGAAGGAGGAATGGTAGGGGCTGCAAGTAGCCACCTTACCTACATTCACAATCTGCAGATGTCATTTCTGCACAGCTGTATGTATCTCCTTTTTTTTCATACCTAGGTGAAGGAGGACAGGAAAGGGCTGCAGACAGCCACCTTACCAAAATTAACTATCTGCAGATGTAATTTATGCACAGCTGTTTATATCTCCTTTTCTTTTCTAGCATAGTGAAGGATTAAAGGAAGGGCGTGCAGAAAGCCTCCTTACCAAAACTCGCTATCTGAGGATGTAATTTCTGCACAGCTGTAAATATCTCATTTATTTTCTAACCTAGGTGCGAGAGGACATGAATGATCTGCAGAAAGACTCCTTACCAACATCCACTATCTGCAGATGTTATACCTGCACAGCTGTATGTATCTCCTTCATTTTCTAACCTAGGTGAAGGAGGAGTGAATGGGGCCGCAGAAAGCCTCCATACCAGCATTCACCATATGTAGATGTAATTTCTGCACAGCTGTATATATATCCTTTATTTTCTATCCTAGGTGATGGAGGACCGGAAGGGCCTGCTAAAAGCCTCCTTGTGAGCATTCACCATATGTAGATGTAATTTCTGCACAGCTGTGTATATCTTCTCTATTTTCTAACCCAGGTGACAGAGGACTGGAAGGGGTAGCAGAAAGCCACCCTACCAACCTTCACAATGTGCAGCTGTAATTTCTTCACAGCTGTATTTATCTCCTTTATTTTCTAACCTAATTGAAAGAGGACTGAAAGGGGATTCAGGAAGCCTCGTGACCAACATTCACTATCTGCAGATGCAATTTCTGCACAGCTGTATATATCTCCTTTATTTTCTAACCTAGGTGAAGGAGGACTGGAAAGGGCTGCAGAAAGCCTCCTTACCAACATTCACTATCTTCAGATGTAAGTTCTGCACAGCTGAATATATATCCTTTATTTTCTAATCTAGGTGAAGGAGGACAGGAATGGCCTGCAGAGAGCTTCCTTACCAACATTCACTATCTGCAGATGTAATTTCTGCACAGCTGTAAATATCTACTTATTTTCTAACCTAGGTGAAGGAGCACTGGAAAGGCCTGCAGAAAGCCTCCTTAGCAACGATGACTATCTGCATATGTAAATTCTGCACAGCTGTATATATCGCCTTATCTTTTCCAACTTAGGTGTAGGAGGACAGGAAGGGCCTGCAGAAAGCCTGCTCACCAACATTCACTATCTGCAGATGTTATTCATGCACAGCTGTATGTATCTCCTTTATTTTCTAACCTAGGTGAAGGAGGACAGGGAGGGCCTGCAGAAAGCGTCCTTACCAACATTCACTATCTGCAGATGTAATTCCTGCACAGCTGTGTATATCTCCTTTGCTATTCTAACCTAAGCGAGAAGAATAGAAAGGGCCCCTTCCAGTCCTCTATCACCTAGGTTAGAAAAGTAAAGGAGATATACACAGCTTTGCAGAAATTACACCTGCTGATAGTGAACGTTGTTAGGGAGGCTATCTGCAGGCCCTCACTATCCTCCTTCACTATCTGCAGATGTAATCTCTGCACAGCTGTATATATCACTTTTTTTTTTTCTAACCTATGTGAAGGAGGACAGGAAGGGCCTGCAGAAAGCCTCCTTACCAACATCCACTATCTGCAGATGTAATATCTGCACAGCAGTGTTCATCCCCTTTATTTACTAACCGAGGTGAAGGAGGATTGGAAGGGGATGCAGAAAGCCTCTTTACCGACTTTTACAATATGCAGATGTAATTTCCGCACAGTTGTATACATCTCCTTTACTTTCTAACCCAGTTGAGGGACAGGAAAGAGCTGCAGAAAGCCTCGTTAACAACACTCACTACCTGCAGATTTAATTTCTGCACAGCTGTATATATCTCTATTACTTTCTACCCTAGGTGAAGGAGGACAGTAAGGGCCTGCATGAAGCCTGCTTACCATCATTCACAATCTGCAGATGTAAGTTCTGCACAGCTGTATATATTTTCTTTAATTTCTAACCTAGGTGAAGGAGGACTGGAAGGGGCTGCAGAAAGCCTCCATAACAGCATTCACCATATGTAGATGTAATTTCTGCACAGCTTTATATATATCCTTTATTTTCTATCCTAGGTGAAGGAGGACAGGAAGGGCCTGCAGAAAGCCTCCTTAGCAACTTTCGCCATCTGCAGATGTAATTTCTGAACAGCTGTATATATCACCTTTTCTTTTCCAACTTAGGCGTATGAAGACAGGAAGGGCCTGCAGCAAGCCTGCTCACCAACATTCACTATCTGCAGATGTAATTTCTGCACAGCTGTATATATCTCCTTTACTTTTCTAAAGGAGGTGAAGGATGACTGGAAGGGGCTGCAGAAAGCCACCTTACCAACATTCACTACCAGAAGATGTAATTTCTGCACAGCTGTATATACCTCCTTTATTATCTAACCTAGGTGAAGCAGGACTTGAAGTGGCTGTAGAAAGCACCCCCGCCATCGTTCACTACCTGCAGATGTAATTTCTGCACAGCTGTATATAAATACTTTATTTTCCAACCTAGGTGAAGGAGGATTGGAAGGGCCTGCACAAAGCCTCCATACCAGCATTCACCATCTGCAGATGTAAATTATGCACAGCTGCATATTCCTCCTTTATTTTCTAACGTAGCTGAAGGAGGACAGGAAGCACCTGCAGAAAGCCTCCTTACCAACATTCACTATCTGCAGATGTAATTTCTGCACAGCTGTATTAATTCCCTTTATTTTCTAACCTAGTTGAAAGAGGACTGAAAGGGGATTCAGGAAGCCTCGTGACCAACATTCACTATCTGCAGATGTAATTTCTGCACAGCTGTATATCTCTCCTTTATTTTATAACCTAGGTGAAAGGGGACTGGAAGGGGCTGCAGAAAGCCTCCTTGCCAGTATTCACTTATGCAGATGTAATTTCTGCAAAGCTGTATATATCTCCTTTACTTTTCAAACCTAGCCAAAGGAGAACAGGAAGGGACTGCAAAAAACCTCCTTACTAACATTTACTATCAGCAGATGTAATTTATGCTCAGCTGTATTTATCTCCTATATCCACTAACCTAGGTGAAGGAGAACACCAAGGGCCTGCAGAAAGCCTCCTTACCAACATTCACTATCTGCAGATGTAATTTCTACACAGATGTAATTTCTGCACAGCTGTAAATATCTACTTATTTTCTAACCTAGGTGAAGGAGGACTGGAAAGGCCTGCAGAAAGTCTCCTTAGCAACGTTGACTATCTGCAGACGTAAATTCTGCACAGCTGTATATATCGCCTTATCTTTTCTAACTTAGGTGTAGGAGGACAGGAAGGGCCTGCAGAAAGCCTGCTCACCAACATAGGCTATCTGCAGATGCAATTCATGCACAGCTGTATGTATCTCCTTTATTTTCTAACCGAAGTGAAAGAGGACAGGGAGGGCCTGCAGAAAGCGTCCGTACCAACATTCACTATCTGCAGATGTAATTCCTGCACAGCTGTGTATATCTCCTTTACTTTTCTAACCTAAGTGAGAAGAATAGAAAGGGCACCTTCCAGTCCTCCATCACCTAGGTTAGAAAAGAAAAGGAGATATATACAGCTTTGCAGAAATTACACCTGCTGATAGTGAACGTTGGTAAGGAGGCTTTCTGCAGGCCCTCCCTATCCTCCTTCACTATCTGCAGATGTAATCTCTGCACAGCTGTATATTTCACTTTTTCTTTTCTACCCTAGGTGAAGGAGGACAGGAGGGGCCTGCAGAAAACCTCCTTACCAACATCTACAATCTGCAGATGTAATTTCCGCACAGTTGTATACATCCCCTTTACTTTCTAATCCAGTTGAGGGACAGGAAAGAGCTGCAGAAAGCCTCGTTAACAACATTCACTATCTGCAGGTGTAATCTCTGCACAGCTGTATATTTCACCTTTATTTTCTAATCTAGGTGAAGGAGGACAGGAAGGGCCTGCAGCAAGCCTCCATACCAACATTCACTATCTGAAGATGTAATTTCTGCACAGCTGAATATATCTCCTTTATTTTCCAACCTAAGTGAAGAAAACAGGATAGGCCTGAGAAAGATTCTTTATTGACATTCACTATCTGCAGATGTAATTTCTGCACAGCTGTATGTATCTCCTTTATTTACTTACCTAGGTGATGGAGGACAGTAAGGGCCTGCAGTAAGCCTTCTTACCAAATTCACTATCTGCAGATGTAATTGCTGCACAGCTGTGTATATCTCCTCTATTTTCAAACCTAGGTGAAGGAGGACTGGAAAGGGGCTGCAGAAAGCCTCCTTACCAACATTTACTATCTGCAGATGTAATTTCTGCACAGCTGTATATATTTCCCTCATTTTCTAACCTAGGTGAAGGAGGACTGGAAAGGGGCTGCAGAAAGCCTCCTTACCAACATTTACTATCTGCAGATGTAATTTCTGCATAGCTGTATATGTCACCTTTATTTTGTAACCTAGGTGAGGGAGCACAGGAAGGTCCTGCAGAAAGCCTCCTTACCAACATACACTATCTGCAGATGTAATTTCTGCACAACTGTATATATCTCCTTTATTTTCTAACCTAGGTGAGGAGAACTGTAAGGGGCTGCAGAAAGCCTCCTTACCAATTTTCACTATCTGCAGGTGTAATTTATGCACAGCTGTATATTTCTCTTTTTCCTTTCTAACCTAGGTGAAGGACGAGAGGAAGTGCCAGCTGAAAGCCTCCTCACCAACAATCACTATCTGCAGATGTAATTTATGCACAGCTGTATATATCTCCTTTATTTTCTAACCTATTTGACGGAGGACAGGAAGGGCCTGCAGAAAGCCCCCACACCAACATTCACCATATGTCGATGTAATTTCTGCGGAACTGTATATATCTCCTTTCTTATCTAATCTAGGTGAAGGAGGACTGAAGGGTCTGCAGAAAGCCTCCTTACCAACATTCACTATCTGCAGACGTGATTTCTGCACAGCTATATCTATCTACTTTATTTTCTAACCTATGTGAAGGAGGACTGGAAGGGGCTGCAGAAAGCCTCCTTACGCGCATTCACTATCTCTAGATGTAATGTCTGCACAGCTGTATATATCTCCCTTATTTTCTAACATAGGTGAAGGAGGGCTGACAGGGGCTGCAGAAAGCCACCTTACCAACATTCACTACCAGAAGATGTAATTTCTGCACAGCTGTATATACCTCCTTTATTATCTAACCTAGGTGAAGCAGGACTTGAAGTGGCTGTAGAAAGCACACCCACCATCGTTCACTACCTGCAGATGTAATTTCTGCACAGCTGTATATAAATACTTTATTTTCCAACCTAGGTGAAGGAGGATTGGAAGGGCCTGCACAAAGCCTCCATACCAGCATTCACCTTATGTAGATATAATTTCTGCACAGCTGTATATATATCCTTTATTTTCTAACCTAGGTGATGGAGGACTGGAAGGGGCTGCAGAATACCTCCTTACCAACATTCACTATCTGCAGATGTAATTTCTGCACAGCTGTATATATCTCCTCTTATTCTAATCTAGGTGAAGGATGACAAAAAGGGCCTACAGAAAGCCTCCTTAACTACATTCACTATCTGCAGATGTATTTTCTGCACAGCTGTATATATCTCCTTTATTTTCTACCCTAGGTGAAGGAGGACAGGAGGGGCCTGCAGAAAGCCTCCTTGCCAATATTCACTATATGCAGATGTAATTTCTGTACAGCTGTATATATCTCCTTCACTTTTCAAACCTAGCCAAAGGAGGACCTGAAGGGCCTGCAGAAAGCCTCCTTACCAACTTTCACTATCTGCAGGTCTAATATATGCACAGCTGTATATTTCTCTTTCTCTATTCTAACCTAGGTGATGGAGGACAGGATGGGCCTCCAGAAAGCCTCCTTACCAACATCCACTATCTGCAGATGCAATATCTGCACAGCTGTATTCATCTCCTTCATTCTCTAACCTAGGTGAAGGAAGACCGGAAAGGTATGCAGAAAGCCTCCTTACCAACATACACTATCTGCAGATGTAATTTATGCACAGCTGTATATATCTCATTTGCCTTTCCAACCTAGGTGGAGGAGGAGAGGAAGAGCCTGCAGGAAGCCTCCTTACCAACATACACTATCTGCAGATGTAATTTCTGCACAACTGTATATATCTCCTTTATTTTCTAACCTAGGTGAGGAGAACTGTAAGGGGCTGCAGAAAGCCTCCTTACCAATTTTCACTATCTGCAGGTGTAATTTATGCACAGCTGTATATTTCTCTTTTTCCTTTCTAACCTAGGTGAAGGACGAGGGGAAGAGCCAGCAGAAAGCCTCCTCACCAACAATCACTATCTGCAGATGTAATTTATGCACAGCTGTATATATCTCCTTTATATTCTAACCTAGGTGAAGGAGGACTACAAGGGCCTGCAGAAAGCCACCTTACCAATATTCACCATCTGCAGATGTCATTTCTGCACAGCTGTATATATCTCCTTTATATTCTAACCTAGGTGAAGGAGGACAGGAAGGGCCTGCAGAAAGCCTCCTTACCAGCATTCACCATATGTAGAAGTAATTTCTGCACAGCTGTGTGTATCTCCTCTATTTTCTAATCTAGGTGAAGGAGGACTGGAAGGGGCTGCAGAAAGCCTCCTTACCAACATTCACTATCTGCAGATGTAATTTATGCCCAGCTGTATGTATCTCCTTTTCTTTTCTATCCTAGGTGACGGAGGACAGGAAGGGCGTGCAGAATGCCTCCTTACCAACATTCACTATCTGCAGATGTAATTTCTGCACAGCTGTATATAACCCCCTTATTTTCTAACCTAGGTGAAGGAGGATTTAAAGGGTCTGCAGAAAGCCTCCTTACCAACAATCACTATCTGCAGATGTAATTACTGCACAGCTCTATCTACCTCCTTTACTTACTAACCTAGGTGAAGGTGGATAGGAAGGCCAGCTGAAAACCTCCTTACCAACATTCACTATCAGCAGATGTAATTTCTGCACAGCTGTATATATCACCTTTTTTTTCTAACCTAGGTTGAGGAGGACAGGAAGTGCCCGCAGAAAGTCTCCACACCAACATTCACTATCTGCAGATGTAATTTCTGCACAGCTGTATATATCTCCTTTATATTCTAACCTAGGTGAAGGAGGACAGGAAGAGGGTGCAGAAAGCCTTCTTACCAACTTTCACTATCTGCAGATGTAATTTCTGCACAGCCGTATATTTCTCCTTTTTTTTTTTTTCTAACTTAGGTGAACGAGGACTGGAAAGGGGTGCTGAAAGCCTCCTTCCCAACATTCACTATCTACAGATGTAATCTCTGCACAGCTGTATATATCTCCTTTATTTTCTAATCTAGGTGAAGGAGGACAGGAAGGGCCTGCAGAAAGCCTCATTACCGATATTCACAATCTGCACAGCTGTATATACAGGATGTTTCAAAAATGACCAGTATATTTGAAACGGCAATAAAAACTAAACGAGCAGCGATAGAAATACACCGTTTACTGCAATATGCTTGGGACAACAGTACATTTTCAGGCAGACAAACTTTCGAAATTACAGTACATTCAAATTTCAAAAACAGATGGCGCTGCGGTCTGGGAAACTCTATAGTACGATATTTTCCACATGTCCACCATGCATAGCAATAATATGGCGTAGTCTCTGAATGAAATTATCCGAAGCCTTTGACAATGTGTCTGGCAGAATGGCTTCACATGCAGATGAGATGTACAGCTTCAGCTGTACAATTGTTTCTGGAGTCTGGCGGTACACCTGGTCTTTCAAGTGTCCCCACAGAAAGAAGCCACAGGGGTTCATGTCTGGCGAATAGGGAGACCAATCCACGCCGCCTCCTGTATGTTTCGGATAGCCCAAAGCAGTCACTCGATCATCGAAATATTCATTCAGGAAATTAAAGATGTCGGCCGTGCAATGTGGCCGGGCACCATCTTGCATAAATCACGAGGTGTTCGCAGTGTCGTCTAAGGCAGTGTCAACTAAGGCAGTTTGTACCGCCACAAATTCCCGAAGAATGTCCAGATAGCGTGATGCAGTAATCATTTCGGATCTGAAAAATGGGCCAATGATTCCTTTGGACGAAATGGCGGCACAGACCAGTGCTTTGTGAGGATGCAGGGACGATGGGACTGCAACATGGTGCTTTTCGGTTCCCCAATATGCGCCAGCTCTGTTTATTGACGAAGCTATCCAGGTAAAAATAAGTTTCTTCAGTAAACCAAATGCTGCCCACATGCATATCGCCGTCATCAATCCTGTGCACTATATCGCTAGCGAATGTCTCTCATGCAGCAATGGTAGCGGCGCTGAGGGGTTGCCGCGTTTGAATTTTGTTTGGATAGAGGTGTAAACTCTGGCGCATGAGACGATACGTGGACGTTGGCATCATTTGGACCGTAGCTGCAACACGGCGAACGGAAACCTGAGGCCGCTGTTGGATCACCTGCTGCACTAGCTCCGCGTTGCCCTCTGTGGTTGCCGTACGCAGTCGCCCTACCTTTCCATCTCGTTCATCCGTCACGTTCCCAGTCCGTTGAAATTTTTCAAACAGATCCTTTATTGTATTGCTTTTCGGTCCTTTGGTTACATTAAACCTCCGTTGGAGAACTTCGTCTTGTTGCAACAACACTGTATTCTAGGCGGTGGAATTCCAACACCAGAAAAATGCTCTGTTCTAAGGAATAAACCATGTTGTCTACAGCACACTTGCACGTTGTGAACAGCACACGCTTACAGCAGAAAAATGACGTACAGAATGGCGCACCCACAGACTGCGTTGTCTTCTATATTTTTCACATCACTTGGAGCGACATCTGTTGTTGAAAATTGTAACTACTGTAATTTCGAAAGTTTGTCCGCCTGAAAATGAACTGTTGTCCCAAGCATATTGCAACAAACGGTGTATTACTATCGCTGCTCGTTTAGTTTTTATTGCCGTTTCAAATATACCGGTCATTTTTGAAACACCCTGTATCTCCTGTATTTTCTAACCTAGGTGAAGGAGGACAGTAAGGGCCTGCAAAAAGCCTCCTTACCAATATTCACTATCTGAAGATGTAATTTCTGCACAACTGCTTATATGTCCTTTATTTTCTAACCTAGGTGAAGGTGGACTGGAAGGGGCTGCAGAAAACCTCCTTACTAACATTCACTATCAGCAGATGTAATTTATGCACAGCTGTATATATCTCCTTTATTTTCTAACCTAGGTGAAGGAGGACTGGAAGGGGCTAAAAAAGCCTCCTTACCAACATTCACTATCTGCAGGTCTAATTTCTGCACAGCTGTATGTATCTCCTTTATTTTCTATCCTAGGTGAAGGAGGACTGGTAAGATGTGCAGAAAGCCCATTTGCCAACGTTCACCATGTGTAGATGTAATTTCTGCACAGCTGAATATATCTCCTTAATTTTGTAACCTAGTTGAAGGAGGACAGGAATGGCCTGCAGAAAGCCTCCCTCCCAACATTCACTATCTGCAGATGTTATTTCTACACAGCTGTACACATCTCCATTATTTTCTAACCTAGCTGAAGGAGGACTGGAAGGGGCAGCAGAAAGCCTGCTTACCAACATTCATTATCTCCAGGTGTAATTTCTACACAGCTGTATATATTTCCGTTATTTTCTACCCTAGGTGAAGGAGGGCTGGAAGAGGCTGCAGAAAGCCTCTTTACCAACATTCATTTTCTGCAGAAGAAATTTCTGCACAGCTGTATCTATCTCTTTTACATTCTAACCTAGGTGAAGGAGGACATGAAGGGCCAGCAGAAAGCCTCCTTACCAACATTAACTATCTGTAGGGGTAATTTTTGCACAGCTGCTTATATGTCCTTTCTTATGTAACCTAGCTGAAGGAGGACAGGAAGGGCCTGCAGAAAGACTCCTTACCAACATTCACCATCTGCAGATATAATTTCTACACAGCAGTATATATCTCCATTATTTACTAACCTAGGTGAAGGAGGACTGGAAGGATCTGCAGAAAGCCCATTTGAAAACATTCACCATGTGTAGATGTAATTTCTGCACAGTTGAATATAACCCGCTATTTTCTAACTTAGTTGATAGTGGACAGGAAGGGCCTGCATAAAGCCTTATTACCAACATTAACTATCTGCAGATTAAATTTCTGCCCAGCTGTAAAAATCAACTTTATCTTCTAACATAGGTCAAGGAGCACAGGCAGGGCCTGCAGAAAGCCTCCTTAACAACAATCACAATCTACAGATGTGATTTCTGCACAGCTGCATATATCTCTTTTCTTTTTTAAAATAGGTGAAGGAGGACACGAAGGGGCTGCAGAAAGCCTCCTTTCCAACATTAACTACCTGCAGATGTAATTTCTGCACAGCTGTATATTTCTCCTTTATTTTCTAACTTAGATGACGGATGAATGGAAGAGGCTACAAAAAGCCTCCATACCAACTTTCACAATATGCAGATGTAATTTCTGCACAGCTGTACACATCTCCTTCATTGTCTAACCTAGGTGAAGGAGGACTGGAAGAGGCTGCAGAAAGCCACCTTACCAACATTCACTATCTGCCAATGTAATTTCTGCACAGCTGTATATATCTCATTTATTTCCTAACCTAGGTGTATGTGGACTGGAAGGGGGTGCAGAAAGCCTCCTTACCAACACTCACTACCTGCAGATGCAATTTCTGCACAGCCGTATATATCTCCTTTATTTTCTAACCTAAGTGAAAGGGTACTGGAAGGGGCTAAAGAAAGCCTCTTTACCAATTTTCACAATATGAAGATGTAATTTCTGCACAGCAGTATATACCTCTTTTATTTTCTAACCTAGGTGAAGGAGGAGTGGAAGGGGCTGAATAAGTCCTCCTCACCAATATTCAGTATCTGCAGATGTAATTTTGGCACTCCTGTATATATTTCCTTATTTTCTAACCTAGGTGAAGGAGGACGGGTAGGGGATGCAGAAAACCTCCTTACCAACATTCATTATCTGCAGATGTAATTTCTGCATAGCTGTAAATTTATCCTTTTGTTTTCTAACCTAGTTGAAGGAGGACTGGAACGGACTGCAGAAAGACTCCTTACCAACATTCGCTACCTGCAGGTGTAATTTCTGCACTGCTGTATATATCTCCTTTATCTTCTAACCTAAGTCAAAGGGGACTGAAAGGGGCTGCAGAAAGCCTCTTTACCAATTTTCACCATATGAAGGTGTTATTTCTGCACAGCAGTATATACTTCTTTTATTTTCTAAGCTAGGTGAAGGAGGAGTGGAAGGGGCTGCAGAAGTCCTCCTCACCAACATTCAGTATCTGCAGATGTAAGTTTGGAACTGCTGTATATATCTCCTTATTTTCTAACCTAGGTGAAGGAGGACTGGTAGGGGCAGCAGAAAGCCTCCTTTAAAACATTCAGTATCTGCAGGTGTAATTTCTGCACAGGTTTATATGTGTCCTTTAAATTCTAACCTAGGTGAAGGAGGACTGGAAGAACTGCAGATTGCCTCCTTACCAACATTCACCATATGTAGATGTAATTTCTGCACAGATGTATATATCTACTTTATTTTCTAACCTAGGTGAAGGAGGACTGGAAGGGGCTGCAGAAAGCCTCCTTACCAACATTCACCATACGTAGATGTAGTTTCTGCACAGCAGTATATATCTCCCATATATTCTAACCTAGGTGAAGGAGGACTAGGAGGGGCTGCAGAAAGCCTCCTTACCAACATTCACCATACATAGATGTAATTTCTGCACAGCTGTATAAATCTCCATTATTTTCTAACCTAGGTGGAGGAGGACTGGAAGGGGCTGCAGGAAGCCTCCATACAACCATTCAGCATAAGTAGATGTAAATCCTGAACTGCTGTATATATCTCCCTTATTTTCTGACCTGGGTGAAGGAGGAGTGGAAGGGGCTGCAGTAAGCATCCTTACCAACATTCATCATACGTATATGTAGTTTCTGCACAGCTGTATATATCTACATTATTTTCTAACCTAGGGGGAGGAGGACTGGAAGGGGCCGCAGAAAGCCACCTTACCAACATTCACCATACGTAGATGTAATTTCTGCACAGCTGTATATATCTCCTTATTTTCTAACCTGGGTGAAGGAGGACAGAAAGGGGCTGCAGAAAGCCTCCTTACCAACATTCACAATCCACAAGTGTAATTTCTGCGCAGCTGTATATATCTTTTTTATTTTCTAACCTTGGTGAAGGAGGGAGTGGAAGGGCTGCAGAAAGCCTACATACCAACATTCACTATCTGCAGATGTAACTTCTGCACAGCTGTATATATCTCCTTTATTTTGTGACCAAGGTGAAAGAGGACCGGAAGGGCCTGCAGAAGGCCTTCGTACCAACATTCACTATCTGCAGATGTAATTTCTGCACAGCTGTATATACCTCCACTATTTTCTAACCTAAGTGAGGGAATACACGAAGGGCCTGCAGAAAGCCTACTTACCAACATTCACTATCTGCAGATGTAATTTCTGCACAGCTTTATATATCTAATTTATATTCTAACCTAGGTGGAGGAGGACAGGAAGGGCCAGCAGAAAGTTGCCTTACCAATATTCACCATATGTAGACGTAATTTCTGCACAGCTATGTGTATCTCCTTTATTATCTAACCAATGTGAAGGAGGACTGGAAGGGCCTGCGGAAAGCATATTTGCCAACATTCACTATCTGCAGATGTAACTTCTGCACAGCTGTACATATCACCTTTATTTTCTAACCTAGGTGAAAGAGGACAGGAAGGGCCTGCAGAAAGCCTCCTTACCAACATTCACTATCTGCAGAGGTAATTTCTGCACAGCTGTATAAATCTCCTTCATTTTCTAACCTAGGTGAAGTTGGATAGGAAGAGCCTGCAGGAAAACTCCTTACCAATATTCACTATCTGCAGATGTAAGTTGTGCACAGCTTTATATATCACCTTTATTTTCAAACCTAAGTGAAGGAAGACTGGAAGGGCCTCCAGAAAGCCTCCGTAACGTCATTCACTATCTGCCGATGTAATTTCTGCACTGCTGTATATATCTCCGTTATTTTCTAACCTAGGTGAAGGAGGACTGGAGGAAGCTGCAGAAAGCCTCCTTACCAACATTCACTATCTGCAGATATAATTTCTGCACAGCTGTATATATCTGCTTTATTTCCTAACCTAGGTGAATGTGGACTGGAAGGGGCTGCAGAAAGCCTTCTTACCAACACTCACTACCTGCAGATGTAATTTCTGCACAGCTGTAATTTTCTCCTTTTGTTTTCTAACCTAGCTGAAGGAGGACTGGAACGGACTGTAGAAAGACTCCTTTCCAACATTCGCTATCTGCAGATGTAATTTCTGGACAGCTGTATATATTTCCTTTATTTTCTAACTTAGGTAAAGGAAGACTGGAAGAGCCTGCTAAGAGCCACCTTACCAGCTTTCACTATCTGCAGATTTAATTTCTGCACAGCTGTCTAGATCTCCTTCATTTTCTAACCTAGGTGAAGGAGGACTGGAATGGCCTGCAGAAAGCCTCCTTACTAACATTCATATATGTCACTGTAATTTCTGCACAGCTGTATATAGCTCCTTTATTTTATAACCTAGGTGAAGGACAATTGGAAGAGACTGCAGAAATCCTCCTTACCAACATTCACTATATGCTGATGTAATTTCTGCACAGCTGTATATATCTCCTTTCTTTTGTAACCTAGGTGAAGGAGGACAGGTTTGGGCTGCAGAAAGCCTCCTTATGAACATTCTCTATCTGCAGATGTTATTTCTACACAGCTGTACACATCTCCATTGTTTTCTAACCTAGCTGAAGGAGGACTGGAAGGGGCTGCAGGAAGCCTGTTTACCAACATTCACTATCTCCAGGTGTAATTTCTGCACTGCTGTATATATCTCCGTTATTTTCCACACTAGGTGATGGAGGACTGGAAGGGGCTACAAAAAGCCTCCATACCAACATTCACAGTATGCAGATGTAATTTCTGCACACCTGTACGTATCACCTTCATTTTCTACCCAAGGTGACTGAGGACAGGAAGGGACTGCAGAAAGCCTCCTTACCAATATTCACTATCCGCAAGTCTAATTTCTGCACAGCTGTATAACTCTCCTTTATTTTCTAACCTAGGTGAATGAAGACTGGACGGGGCTGCAGAAAGCCTCCTTACCAACATTCACCATACGTAGATGTAATTTCTGCACAGCTGTATGCATCTCCCTTATTTTCTAACCTAGGTGAAGGATGACTGGAAGGGGCTGCAGAAAGCCTCCTTACCAACATTCCCCATACGTAGATGTAATATCTGCACAGCTGTATATATCTAATTGATTTTCTAACCTAGTTGAAGGCGGAGTGGAAGGGGCTCCACGAAGCCTCCTTAGCAACATTAAATCACCATATGTAGATGTAATTTCTGCAAAGCTGTATATATCTACTTTATTTTCTAACCTAGGTGAAGGAGGACTGGAAGTGGCTGCAGAAAGCCTTCTTACCAACATTCACCATACGTAGATGTAATTTCTGCACAGCTGTATATATCACTTTATTTTCTAACCAAGCTGAAGGAGGACTGGAACGGGCTGCAGAAAGCCTCCTTACCAATATTCACCATACATAGATGTAATTTCTGCACAGCTGTGTATATCTCCCTTATTTTCTAACCTGGGTGAGTGTGGACTGGAAGAGGTTTCAGAAAGCCTCCTTACCAATATTCACCGTACGTAGATGTAATTTCTGCACAGCTGTGTATATCTCCCTTAAATTCTTACCTAGGTGAAGGAGTACTGGTAGGGGCTGCAGAAAGCCTCCTTACCAATTTTCACCATACGTAGATGTAATTTCTGCACAGCTGTATATATCTACATTGTTTTCTAACCTAGGTGAAGGAGGACTGGAAGGGGCTGCTGAAAGCCTCCTTACCAACATTCACCATACGTAGATGTAAATTCTGCGCAGCGGTATATATCTCCCTTATTTTCAAACCTAGGTGAAGGAAAACTGGAAGTGGCTGCAGAAAGCCTCCTTAAAAATATTCACCATACTATATGTAATTTCTGCACAGCTGTATATATCTACTTTATTTTCTAACCTAGGTGAAGGAGGACTGGAAGGGGCTGCAGAAAGCCTCTTTACCAACATTCACCATACGTTGATGTAATTTCTGCACAGCTGTGTTTATCTCCCTTAATTTCTTAACTAGGAGAAGGAGTACTGGTAGGGGCTGCAGAAACCCTCCCTACCAACATTCAACATATGTAGATGTAATTTCTGCACAGCTGTATATATCTCCTTTATTTTCTAACCTAGGTGAATGAGGACTGGACGGGGCTGCAGGAAGAATCCTTAGCAACATTCACCATTCGTAGATGTAATTTCTGCACAGCTGTATATATCTACTTTATTTTCTAACCTAGGTGAAGGAGGACTGGAAGGGGCTGCAGAATGTCTCCTTACCAACATTCACCATACGTAGATGTAATTTCTGCATAGCTATATATATCTCCCTTATATTCTAACCGAGGTGAAGGAGGACTGGAAGGGGCTGCAGAAAGCTTCCTTACCAATATTCATCATACGTAGATGTAATTTCTGCACAGCTGTATATATCTACTTTATTTTCTAACCTAGGTGAAGCAGGACTGGAAGGGGCTGCAGAAAGCCTCCTTACCAACATTCACCATATGTACATGTAATTTCTGCACAGCTGTGTATATCTCCTTTATAATGTAACCTAGGTGAAAGAGAACTGGAGAGGGCTGCAGAAAGACTCCTTACCAACATTCACCTTACGTACATGTAAATTCTGCACAGCTGTGTATATCTCCTTTATTTTCTAACCTACGTGAAGGAGGACTGGAAGGGGCTGCAGAAAGCCTCCTTACCCACATTCACCATATGTAGATGTTATTTCTGCACAGCTGTATATATCTACTTTAATTTCTAATCTAGCTGAAGGAGGACTGGAAGGGACTCCAAAAAGCCTCGTTGACAAGATTCACCATACGTAGATGTAATTTCTGCACAGCTGTATATATATATCTACTCTATTTTCTAACCTAGGTGAAGGAGGAGTGGAATGGGCTCCACGAAGCCTCCTTAGCAACATTCACCATATGTAGATGTAGCTTCTGCACAACTGTAGATATCTCCCTTATTTTCTAACCTAGGTGAAGGACGACTGGAAGGGGCTGCAGAAAGCCACCGTACAAACATTCACCATATGTAGATTTAAATTCTGCACACCAGTATATATTTACTTTATTTTGTAACCTAGGTGAAGCAGGACTGGAAGGGGCTGCAGAAAGCCTCCTTACCAACATTCAACATACGTAGATGTAATTTCGGCACAGCTGTATATATCTACTTTATTTTCTAACCTATGTAAAGGAGGACTGGAAGGAGCTGAAGAAAGCCTCCTTACCAACATTCACCACACGTATAAGTAATTTCTGCACAGCTGTAAATATCTCCCATACTTTCTAACCTAGGTGAAGCAGAACTGGAAGGGCCTGCAGAAAGCCTCCTTACCAACATAAACCATACGTACATGTAATTTCTGCACAGCAGTATGTATCTCCTTTGTTTTCTAACCTAGGTGATTGAGGAGGGGAGAGGACTCCACAAAGCCTCCTTAGCAACATTCACCATACGTAGATGTAATTTCTGCACAGCTGTATATATCTCCCTTAATTTTTAACCTAGGTGAAGGAGGACTGGAAGGGGCTGCAGATAGCTTCCTTACCAACATTCACCATATGTAGATGTAATTTATGCACAGCTCTATAAAACTACTTTATTTTCTAACCTCGGTGAATGAGGACTGGACGGGGTTGCAGAAAGCCTCCTTACCAACATTCACCATACGTAGATGTAGTTTCTGCACAGCTGTATACATCTACTTTATTTTCTAACACAGGTGAAGGAGGACTGGAAGGGGCTCCACAAAGTCTCCTTAACAACATTCACCATATGTAAATGAAATTTCTGCACAGCTGTATGTATCTCCCTTATTTTCTAACCTAGGTGAAGGAAGACTGGAAGGGGCTCCACAAAGCCTCCTTAGGACCTTTCGCCATACGTATATGTAATTTCTGCACAGCTGTATATATCTCCCTTATTTTCTAACCTAGGTGAAGGGTGACTGGAAGGGGCTGCAGAAAGCCTCCTTACCAACATTCACCATACGTAGTTTTAATTTCTGCACAGCTGTATATATCTACTTTATTTTCTAACCTAGGTGATGGAGGACTGGAAGGGGCTGCAGAATGCCTTCTTACCATTATTCACCATACGTAGATGTAATTTCTGTACAGCTGTATATATCTCCCTTATTTTCTAACCTAGGTGATGGAGTACTGTTAGGGGCTGCAGAAAGCCTCCTTACCAATTTTCACCATAGGTAGATGTAATTTCTGCACAGCCGTATATATCTCCCTTAGTTTCTAACCTAGGTGAAGGATGACTGGAAGGGGCTGCAGAAAGCCTCCTTACCAACATTCCCCACACGTAGATGTGATATCTGCACAGCTGTATATATCTACTTGACTTTCTAACCTAGTTGAAGGCGGACTGGAAGGGGCTCCACGAAGCCTCCTTAGCAACATTCACCATATGTAGATGTAATTTCTGCACAGCTGTATACATCTACTTTATTTTCAAACCTAGGTGAACGAGGACTGGAAGGGGCTGCAGAAAGCCTCCTTACCAACATTCACCATATGTAGATGTAATTTCTGCACGGCTGCATATATCTCCCTTATTTTCTAACCTAGGTGAAGGAGGCCTGGTAGGGGCTGCTGAAAGCCTCCTTACCAACATTCACCATACGTAGATGTAATTTCTGCACAGCTGAATATATCTACATTATTTTCTAACCTAGGTGAAGGAGGACTGGAAGGGGGTGCAGAAAGCCTCCTTACCAACATTCACCATATGTAGATGTAATTTCTGCACAGCTGTATATATCTCTCTTGATTTCTAACCTAAATGAAGGAGGACTGGAAGGGGCGGCAGAAAGCATCCTTATCCAACATTCACCATACGTAGATGTAATTTCTGCACATCTGTATATATCTACATTTATTTCTTACCTAGGTGAATGAGGACTGGACGGGGCTGCAGAAAGCATCCTTACCAACATTCACCATATGTAGATGTAATTTCTGTACAGCTGTATATATATACTTTATTTTCTTACCTAGGTTAATGAGGACTGTACGGGGCTGGAGAAAGCCTCCTTACCAACATTCACCATATGTAGATGTAATTTCTGCACAGCTGTATAAATCTCCCTCATTTTCTAACCTAGATGAAGGAGGAATGGAAGGGACTGCAGGAATCCTCCTTACCAACATTCACCATACGTAGATGTAATTTCTGCACAGCTGTATATATCCCTCTTATTTTCTAACCTACATGAAGGAGGACTGGAAGGGACTGCAGAAAGCCTCCTTACCAACATTCACCACACGTAGATGTAATTTCTGCACAGCTGTATATATCTCCCTTATTTTCTAACCTAGGTGAAGCAGAACTGGAAGGGCCTGCAGAAAGCCTCCTTCCAACATAAACCATACGTACATGTAATTTCTGCACAGCAGTATGTATCTCCTTTGTTTTCTAACCTAGGTGAAGGAAGACTGGAAGGGGCTCCACAAAGCCTCCTTAGGACCTTTCGCCATACGTATATGTAATTTCTGCACAGCAGTATATATCTCCCTTATTTTCTAAACTAGGTAAAGGGGGACTGAAAGGGGCTGCAGAAACCCTCCTTACTAACTTTCACCATACGTAGATTTAATTTCTGCACAGCTGTATATATCTACTTTATTTTCTAACCTAGGTGAAGGAGGACTACAAGGGGCTGCAGAAAGCCTCCTTACCAACATTCACCATACGTAGATGTAATTTCTCACAGTTGTGAATATCTCCCTTATTTTCTAACCTACGTGAAGGAGGACTGGAAGGTGCTGCAGAAAGCATCCTTACCAACATTCACCATACGTAGATGTAATTTCTGCACTGCTGTAAATATCTACTTTCTTTCTAACCTAGGTGAAGGGGAATTGGAAGGGGCTGCAGAAAGCCTCCTTACCAACATTCACCATACATAGACGTAATTTCTGCGCAGGTGTATATATCTCCCTTATTTTCTAACCTAGGTGAAAGGGGACTGGAAGAAGCTGTAGAAAGTCTCCTTACCAACCAACATTCACCATACGTAGATGTAATTTCTGCACAGCTGTATATATCCCTCTTATTTTCTAACCTACATGAAGGAGGACTGGAAGGGACTGCAGAAAGCCTCCTTACCAACATTCACCACACGTAGATGTAATTTCTGCACAGCTGTATATATCTCCCTTATTTTCTAACCTAGGTGAAGCAGAACTGGAAGGGCCTGCAGAAAGCCTCCTTCCAACATAAACCATACGTACATGTAATTTCTGCACAGCAGTATGTATCTCCTTTGTTTTCTAACCTAGGTGAAGGAAGACTGGAAGGGGCTCCACAAAGCCTCCTTAGGACCTTTCGCCATACGTATATGTAATTTCTGCACAGCAGTATATATCTCCCTTATTTTCTAAACAAGGTAAAGGGGGACTGAAAGGGGCTGCAGAAACCCTCCTTACTAACATTCACCATACGTAGATTTAATTTCTGCACAGCTGTATATATCTACTTTATTTTCTAACCTAGGTGAAGGAGGACTACAAGGGGCTGCAGAAAGCCTCCTTACCAACATTCACCATACGTAGATGTAATTTCTCACAGTTGTGAATATCTCCCTTATTTTTTAACCTAGGTGAAGGAGAACTGGAAAGGTCTACAGAAAGCCTCCTTACCAACATTCACCATACGTAGATGTAATTTCTGCACGGCTGCATGTATCTCCCTTATTTTCTAACCTAGGTGAAGGAGGCCTGGAAGGGGGCAGCAGAAAGCCTCCTTACCAATATTCACCATACATAGATGTAATTTCTGCACAGCTTTGTATACCTCCCTTATTTTCTAACTTACGTGAAAGAGGACTGGAAGGGGCTGCAGAAAGCCTCTTTACCATCATTCACCATACGTTGATGTTATTTCTGCACAGCTGTATATATCTACTTTATTTTGTAACCTAGGTGAAAGAGGACTGGAAGGGGCTGCAGAAAGCCTCCATACCAACATTCACCATACGTAGATTTAATTTCTGCACAGCTGTATATATCTACTTTTTTTTCTAACCTAGGTGAAGGAGGACTGGAAGGGGCTGCAGAATGCCTCCTTACCATTATTCACCATACGTAGATGTAATTTCTCACAGCTGCGAATTTCTACCTTATTTTTTAACCTAGGTGAAGGAGAACTGGAAAGGGCTGCAGAAAGCCTCCTTACCAACATTCCCCATACGTAGATGTAATTTCTGCAAAGCTGTGTATATCTCCCTTACTTTCTAACCTAGGTGAAGGAGAACTGGAAAGGGCTGCAGAAAGCCTCCTTACCAACATTCCCCATACGTAGATGTAATTTCTGCAGAGCTGTGTATATCTCCCTTACTTTCTAACCTAGGTGAAGGAGGACTGGATGGGGCTGCAGAAAGCCTCCTTACGAACATTCATCGTACGTAGATGTAATTTCTGCACAGCTATGTATACCTCCCATATCTTCTAACCTAGGTGAAGGAGAATTAGAAGGGGCTCCACAAGGCCTCCTTACCAACATTCACCATACGTAGATGTATTTTTTGCACATCTGTATATATCTACATTTATTTCTAACCTAGGTGAAGGAGGACTGAAAGGGGCTGCAGAAAGCTTCCTTACCAACATTCACCATACTTAGATGTAATCTCTGCACAGCTGTATGAATCTCCCTTCTTTTCTAACCTAGGTGAAAGAGGACTGGAGGGGACTCCAAAAAGCCTCCTTAGCAACATTTACCATACGTAGATGTAATTTCTGCACAGCTGTATGTATCTACTTTATTTTGTAACCAAGCTGATGGAGGACTGGACGGGGCTGCAGATAGCCAAATTACCAACTTTCACCATACGCAGATGTATTTTCTGCACAGCTGTATATGTCTCCCTTATTTTCAAACCTAAGTGAAGGAGGACTGGAAGGGGCTCCACAAAACCTCCTCAGGACCTTTCCCCAAACGTATATGTAATTTCTGCCCAGCAGTATATATCTCCCTTATTTTCTAAACTAGGTAAAGGGGGACTGAAAGGGGCTGCAGAAACCCTCCTTACCAACATTCAACATACGTAGATATAATTTCTGCACGGTTGCATATATCTCCCTTATTTTCTAACCTAGGTGAAGGAGGATTGGAAGGGCAGCAGAAAGCCTCCTTAGCAACATTCACCATACGTAGATGTAATTTTTGCACAGCTGTATATATCTACTTTATTTTCTAACCTAGGTCAAGCTGGAGTGGAAGGGGCTGCAGAAAGCCTCCTTACCAACATTCACCATACGTTGATGTAATTTCTGCACAGCCGTATATATCTATTTTATTTTCTAACCTAGGTGAAGGAGGACTGGAAGGGGCTGCAGAAAGCCTCCTTACCAACATTCACCATACGTAGATGTAATTTCTGCATGACTGTATATATCTGCTTTATTTTCTAACTTAGGTGAAGGACGACTGGAAGGGGCTCCAGAAAGCCTCCATAGCAACATTCAAGATACGTAGATGTAATTTCTGCACAGCTGTGTATATCTCCCTTATTTTCTAACCTGGGTGAAGGTGGACTGGAAGAGGTTTCAGAAAGCCTCCTTACCAATATTCACCGTACGTAGATGTAATTTCTGCACAGCTGTGTATATCTCCCTTATTTTGTAACCTAGGTGAAGGAGCACTGGAGGGGGCTGCAGAAAGCCTCCTTACTAACATTCACCACACGTAGATATAATATCTGCACACCTGCATATATCTACTTTATTTTCTAACCTAGGTGAAGGAGGACTGGAAGGGGCTGCATAATGCCTCCTTACCAACATTCATAACACGTAGATGTAATTTATGCACAACTATGTATCTCTCCCTTATTTTCTAACCCAGGTGGAGGAGGACTGGAAGAGGCTGCAGAAAGCCTCCTTACCAACATTCACCATACGTAGATGCAATTTCTGCACAGCTGTGTATATCTCCCTTAAATTCTTACCTAGGTGAAGGAGTACTGGTAGGGGCTGCAGAAAGCCTCCTTACCAATTTTCACCATACGTAGATGTAATTTCTGCACAGCTGTATATATCTACTTTATTTTCTAACCTAGGTGAAGGAGCACTGGAAGGGGCTGCAGAATGCATCCTTACCAACATTCACCATATGTAGGTGTAATTTCTGCACAGCTGCATGTATCTTCCTTATTTTGTAACCTAGGTCAAGGAGGCCTGGAAGAGGCTGCAGGAAGCCTCCTTACCAATATTCACTATACATAGATGTAATTTCTGCACAGCTGTGTATACCTCAGTTATTTTCTAACCTACGTGAAAGAGGATTGGAAGGGGCTGCAGAAAGCCTCTTTACCAACATTCACCATACGTTGATGTAATTTCTGCACAGCTGTATATATCTGCTTTATTTTCTAACCTATGGGAAGGAGGACTGGAAGGGGCTGCAGAAAGCCTCCTTACGAACATTCATCATACGTAGATGTAATTTCTGCACAGCTGTATATACCTCCCATCTTTTCTAACCCAGGTGAAGGAAGACTGGAAGGGGCTCCACGAAGCCTCCATAGCATCATTCATTATATGTAGATGTAATTTCTGCACAGCTGTATGTATCTCCCTTATTTTCTAACCTAGGTGAAGGAGGACTGGAAGGGGCTGCAGAATGCCTCCTTACCAACATTCACCATACGTAGATGTAATTTCTGCACAGCTGTATATATCTCCCTTATTTCTAACCTAGGTGAAGGAGGACTGGAAGGGGCTGCAGAAAGCCTCCCTACCAACATTCACCAAACGTAGATGTAATTTCTGCACTGCTGTATATATCTCCCTTATTTTCTAACCTAGGTAAAGGGGGACTGGAGGGAGCTGCAGAAAGCCTCCTTACCAACATTCACCATATGTAGATGTAATTTCTGCACAGCTGTATATATCTACTTTATTTTCTAACCTGGGTGAAGCAGGACTGGAAGGGGCTCCACAAAGCCTCCTTAGGAACTTTCCCCATACGTATATGTCAATTCTGCACAGCTGTAAATATCACCCTTAGTTTCTAACCTATGTGAAGGAGGACTGGAAGGGGCACCGGAAAGCCTCTATTGCAACATTCACCATACGTAGATGTAGTTTCTGCACAGCTGTATATATCTCCCTTATTTTCTAACCTAGGTGAAGGACGACTGGAAGGGGCTGCAGAAAGCCACCGTACCAACATTCACCATACGTACATTTAAATTCTGCACACCTGCATATATTTACTTTATTTTCTAACGTCGGTGAAGCAGGAATGGAAGGGGCTGCAGAAAGCGTCCTTACCAACATTCACCATACGTAGATGTAATTTCTGCAGAGCTGCATATATCTCCCTTTTTTTCAAACCCAGGTGAAGGAGCACTGGATAGGGCTGCAGAAAGCCTCCTTACCAACATTCACCATACGTAAATGTAATTTCTGCACAGCTGTAAATATATACATCACTTTCTAACCTAGGTGAAGGAGGACTGGAAGGGCTGCAGAAAGCCTCCTTACCAATATTCACCATACATGGATGTAATATCTGTGCAGCTGTATATATCTACTTTATTTTCTAACCTATGTGAAGGAGGACTGGAAGGGGCTGCAGGAAGCCTCCTTTCTAACATTCACCATACATAGGTGTAATTTCTGCGTAGCGGTATATATCTCCTTTATTTTCTAACCTAGGTGGAGGAGGACTGGAACGGGTTGCAGAAAGCCTCCTTACCAACATTCACCATACGTAGATGTAATTTCTGCACAACTGTATATACCTACTTTATTTTCTAACGTAGTTGAAGGAGGACTGGAAGGGCCTCCAGAAAGCCTCCATAGCAACATTCAAAATACGTAGATGTAATTCCTGCACAGCTGTATATATCTACTTTATTTTCTAACCTAGGTGAAGCAGGAGTGAAAGGGGCTGCAGAAAGCCTCCTTACCAACATTCACCATACGTTGATATAATTTCTGCACAGCCGTATATATCTATTTTATTTTCTAACCTAGGTGAAGGAGGATTGGAAGGGGCTGCAGAAAGCCTCCTTACTAACATTCATTACACGTAGATGTAATTTCTGCACAGCTGTGTATATCTAACTTCATTTCTAACCTAGGTGAAGGAGTACTGGTAGGAGCTGCAGAAAGCCTCCTTACCAACATTCACCATACGTAGATGTAATTTCTGCACGACTGTATGAATCTCCGTTATTTTCTAACTTAGGTGAAGGAGGATTAGAAGGGGCAGCAGAAAGCCTCCTTATCAACATTCACCATACGTAGATTAAATTTCTGCACAGCTGTATATATCTCCCTTATTTTCTAACCTAGGTGAAGGACGACTGGAAGGGGCTGCAGAAAGCCTCCTTACCAACATTCACCATACGTAGATTAAATTTCTGCACAGCTGTATATATCTACTTTAATTTCTAACCTAGGTGAAGGAGGACTGGAAGGGGCGGCAGAATGCCTCCTTACCAACATTCACCATACGTAGATGTAATTTCTGCACAGCTGTATATATCTCCCTTATTTTCTATCCTAGGTGAAGGAGGACTGGAAGGGGCTGCAGAAAGCCTCCTTACCAACATTCACCATACGTAGATGTAATTTCTGCACAGCTGTATATATCTACTTTATTTTCTAACCTAGGTGAATGAAGACTGGACGGGGCTGCAGAAAGCCTCCTTACCAACATTCACCATACGTAGATGTAATTTCTGCACAGCTGAATGTATCTCCCTTATTTTCTAACCTAGGTGAAGAATGACTGGAAGGGGCTGCAAAAAGCCTCCTTACCAACATTCCCCATACGTAGATGTAATATCTGCACAGCTGTATATATCTAGTTGATTTTCTAACCTAGTTGAAGGCGGACTGGAAGGGGCTCCACGAAGCCTCCTTAGCATCATTCATTATATGTAGATGTAATTTCTGCACAGCTGTATGTATCTCCCTTATTTTCTAACCTAGGTGAAATAGGACTGGAAGGGGCTGCAGAATGCCTCCTTACCAACATTCACCATACGTAGATGTAATTTCTGCACAGCTGTATATATCTCCCTTATTTTCTAACCTAGGTGAAGGAGGACTGGAAGGGGCTGCAAAAAGCACCCTTACCAACATTCATCATTTGTAGATGTAATTTCTGCACAGCTATGTATATATACCTTATTTTCTAACAAAGCTGAAGGAGGACTGGACGGGGCTGCAGAATGCCTCCTTACCAACATTCACCATACGTATATGTAATTTCTGCACAGCTGTATATATCTCCATTATTTTCTAACCTAGGTGAAGGAGGACTGGAAGGGGCTGCAGAATGCCTCCTTACCAACATTCCCCATACGTAGATGTAATATCTACACAGCTGTACATATCTACTTGATTTTCTAACCTAGTTGAAGGCGGACTGGAAAGGGCTCCACGAAGCCTCCTTAGCAACATTCACCATACGTAGATGTAATTTCTGCACAGCTGTATGTATCACCCTTATTTTCTAACCTAGATGAAGGAGGACTGGAAGGGGCTGCAGAATGCCTCCTTATCAACATTCACCATACGTAGATGTATTTTCTCACAGCAGTGTATATCTCCCTTATTTTCTAACCTAGGTGAAGGAGAACTGGAAAGGGCTGCAGAAAGCCTCCTTACCAACATTCACCATACGTAGATGTAATATCTGCACAGCTGTATATATCTACTTCATTTTCTAAACTAGGTGATTTCGGACAGGAAGGGGCTCCACAAAGTATCATTAGCAACATTCACCATATGTAGATGTAATTTCTGCACAGCTGTATATATCTACTTTACTTTCTAACCTAGGTGGAGGAGGACTGGAAGGGGTGCAGAAAGCCTCCTTACCAACAGTCACTATAGGTAGATGTAAATTTTGCACAGCTGTATATACCTCCCTCATTTTCTATACTAGGTGAAGAAGGACTGGAAGGGGCTGCAGAAAGCCTCTTTACCAACATTTATCATACGTAAATGTAATTTCTACACAGCTGGGTTTACCTCCCTTAATTTCTAAACTAGGAGAAGGAGTACTGGTAGGGGCTGCAGAAACCCTCCCTACCAACATTCAACATACGTAGATGAAATTTCTGCACAACTATATATATCTACTTTATTTTCTAACCTAGCTGAAGGAGGACTGGAAGGGGCGGCAGAAAGCCTCCTTACCAACATTCACCATACGTAGATGTAATTTCTGCACAGCTGTATATACCTCCCATATTTTATAACCTACGTGAAAATGGACTGGAAGGGGCTGCAGAAAGCCTCCTTACCAACATCCACCATACGTAGAAGTAATTTCTGCACGGCTGCCTGTATCTCCCTTATTCTCTAACCTAGGTGAAATAGGCCTGGAAGGGGCTGCAGAGAGCCTCCTTGCCAATATTCACCATACATAGATGCAATTTCTGCACAGCTGTGTATACCCCCCTTATTTTCTAACCTAGGTGAAGGAGGACTGGAAGTGGATGCAGAAAGCATCCTTACCAACATTCACCATACGTAGATGTAATTTCTGTACAGCTGTATATATCTCCCTTCTTTTCTAACCTAGGTGAAGGAGGACTGGAAGGGACTCAAAAAAGCTTCCTTAGCAACGTTCACCATACGTAGATGTAATTTCTGCACAGCTGTATATATCTACTTTATTTTTTAACCAAGCTGAAGGAGGACTGGAAGGGGCTGCAGAAAGCCTCCTTACCAACATTCAACATACGTAGATGTAATTTCTGCACAGCTGTATATATCTACTGTATTTTCTAACCTAGGTGAATGAAGACTGGACGGGGCTGCAGACAGCCTCCTCACCAACATTCACCATACATAGATGTAATTTCTGCACAGCTGTATGTATCTCCCTTATTTTCTAACCTAGGTGAAGGATGACTGGAAGGGGCTGCAGAAAGCCTCCTTACCAACATTCACCATACGTAGATGTAAATTCTGCACAGCTGTGTATATCTCCCTTACTTTCTAATCTAGGTTAAGGAGGACTGGAAGCGGCTCCACAAAACCTCCTTAGGACCTTTCCCCATACGTATATGTAATTTCTACACAGCTGTATATATCTCACTTAATTTCTAACCTAGGTAAAGGGGGACTGGTCGGAGCTGCAGAATGCCTCCTTACCAACATTCACCATAGGTAGATGTAATTTCTGCACTGCTGTATATATCTACTTTACTTACTAACCTAGGTGGAGGAGGACTGGAAGGGGCTGCAGAAGTCCTCCTCACCAACAGTCACCATAGGTAGATGTAATTTCTGCACAGCTGTGTATATCTCCCTTATTTTCTATCTTAAGTGAAGGAGGACTGGAAGGGGCTGCAGAAAGCCTCCTTACCAACATTCACCATACGTAGATGTAATTTCTGCACAACTACATATATCTACTTTAGTCTCTATCCTAGGTGAAGGCGGACTGGAAGGGGTTCCACGAAGCCTCCTTAGCAACATTCACCATATGTAGATGTAATTTCTGCACAGCTGTATGTATCTCCATTATTTTCTAACCTAGGTGAAGGAGGACTGGAAGGGGCTCCACAAAGCCTCCTTAGGACCTTTCGCCATACGTACATGTAATTTCTCCACAGCTGTATATATCTACCTTATTTTCTAACCTAGGTGAAGGATGACTGGAAGGGTCTGCACAAAGCTTCCTTACCAACTTTCACCATACGTAGGTGTAATTTCTGCACAGATGTGTATATCTCCCATATTTTCTATCTTAGGTGAAGGATGACTGGAACGGGCTGCAGAATGCCTCCTTACCAACATTCACCATACGTAGATGTAAATTCTGCACAGATGTATATATCTCCTTTATTTTCTAACCTAGGTGAAGGAGGACTACAAGGGGCTGCAGAGAGCCTCCTTACCAATATTCACCATACATAGATGTAATTTCTGCCCAGCTGTGTATACCTCCGTTTTTTTCTAACCTACGTGAAAGTGGACTGCAAGGGGCTGCAGAAAGCCTCTTTACGAACATTCACCATACGTTGATGTAATTTCTGCACAGCTGTATATATCTCCCTAATTTTCAAACCTAGTTGGAGGAGGACTGGAAGGGACTCAAGAAAGCCTCCTTAGCAACGTTCACCATACGTAGATGTAATTTCTGCACATCTGTATATATCTACATTATTTTCTAACCTAGGTGAAGGAGGACTGGAAGGGGCTGCAGAAGGACTCCTTACCAACATTCACCATACGTAGATGTAATCTCTGCACAGCTGTATATATCTCGCTTCTTTTTTAACCTTGGTGAAGGAGGACTGGAAGGGACTCCAAAAAGCCTCCTTAGCAACGTTCACCATACGTAGATGTAATTTCTTCACAGCTGTATATATCTACTTCATTTTCTAACCAAGCCGAAGGAGGACTGGACGGGGCTGCAGAAAGCCTCCTTACCAACATTCATCATACGTAGATGTAATTTCTGCACAGCTGTATATATCTCGCTTATTTTCAAACCTAGGTGAAGGAGGACTGGAAGGGGCTCCACAAAACCTCCTTAGGACCTTTCGCCATACGTATATGTAATTTCTGCACAGCTGTATATATCTCCCTTATTTTCTAACCTAGGTGAAGGATGACTGGAAGGGGCTGCAGAAAGCCTCCTTACCAACATTCACCATACGTAGATGTAAATTCTGCACGGCTGTGTATATCTCCCTTACTTTCTAACCTAGGTGAAGGAGGACAGGAAGGGGCTGCAGAAAGCCTCCTAACCATTATTCACCATACATAGATGTAATTTCTGCACAGCTGTTGTATCTCCCATATTTTCAAACCTAAGTGAAGGAGGACTGGAAGGGGCTCCACAAAACCTCCTTAGGACCTTTCCCCATACGTTTATGTAATTTCTGCACAGCTGTATATATCTCCCTTAATTTCTAACCTAAGTGAAGGGGGACTGGTAGGAGCTCCAGAATGCCTCCTTACCAACATTCACCATACGTAGATGTAATTTCTGCACAGCTGTATATATCTACTTTACTTTCTAACCTAGGTGGAGGAGGAATGGAAGGGGCTGCAGAAGTCCTCCTTACCAACAGTTACCATAGGTAGATGTAATTTCTGCACAGCTGTGTATATCTCCCTTATTTTCTAACCTAGGTGAAGGAGGCCTGGAAGGGGCTGCAGAAAGCCTCCTTACCAACATTCACCATACGCAGATGTAATTTCTGCACAGCTGTGTGTATCTCCCTTAATTTCTAAAGTAGGAGAAGGGGGACTGTTAGTGCTGCAGAAACCCACCTTACCAACATTCAACATACGTAGATGTAATTTCTGCACGGCTGCATATATCTCCCTTATTATCTGTTCTAGGTGAAGGGGGATTGGAAGGTGCAGCAGAAAGCATCCATACCAACATTCACCATACGTAGATGTAATTTCTGCACAGCTGTATATATCTCCCTTATTTTCTATCTTAGGTGAAGGAGGACTGGAAGGGGCTGCCGAAAGCCTCCTTACCAACATTCACCATACGTAGATGTAATTTTTGCACAGCTGTATATATTTACTTTATTTTCTAACCTAGGTGAATGAGGACTGGACGAAGCTGCAGAAAGCTTCCTTAGCAACGTTCACCATACGTAGATGTAATATCTGCACAGCTGTATATATCTATTTTATTTTCTATATTAGGTGAAGGCGGACTGGAAGGGGCTCCACAAAGCCTCCTTAGGACCTTTCGCCATACGTACATGTAATTTCTGCACAGTTGTATATATCTACTTTATTTTCTAACTTAGGTGAAGGAGGACTGGAAGGGTCTGCACAAAGCCTCCTTACCAACATTCACCATACGTAGATGTAATTTCTGCACAGCTGTATATATCTCCCTTATTTTCTAACCTACGTAAAGGAGGACTGGAAGGGTATCCAAAAAGCCTCCGTAGCAACGTTCACCATACGTAGATGTAATTACTGCACAGCTGCATATATCTACTTTATTTTCTAACCAAGCTGAAGGAGGACTGGAAGGGGCCGCAGAAAGCCTCCTTACGAGCACTCACCATACGTAGACTTAATCTCTGCACAGCTGTATATATCTACATTATTTTCTAACCTAGGTGAAGGAGGACTGGAAGAGGCTGCTGAAAGCCTCCTTACCAACATTCACCATACGTAGATGTAAATTCTGCACAGCTGTATATATCTACTTTATTTTTAACCTAGTTGAAGGCGAACTGGAAGGATCTCAACGAAGCCTCCTTAGCAACATTCGCCATATGTAGATGTAATTTCTACACAGCTGTATGTATCTCCCTTATTTTCTAACCTAGGTGAAGGAGGACTGAATGGGGCTCCACAAAGCCTCCTTAGGACCTTTCCCCATACGTATATGTAATTTCTGTGCAGCTGTATATATATCCTTTATTTTCTAACCTAGGTGAAGGACGACTGGAAGGGGCTGCAGAAAGCCTCCTTAACTACATTCACCATACGTAGATTTAATTTCTGCACAGCTGTATATATCTACTTTATTTTCTAACCTAGGTGAAGGAGGACTGGAAGGGGCTGCAGAATGCCTCCTTACCAACATTCACCATACGTAGATGTAATTTCTGCACAGCTGTATATATCTCCCTTATTTTCTAACCTAGGTGAAGGAGGACTATATGGGGCTGCAGAAAGCCTCCTTACCAACTTTCACCATATATAGGTGTAATTTCTGCACAGCTGTATGTATCTCCCTTATTTTCTAACCTAGGTGAAGGAGGACTGGATGGGGCTCCACAAAGCCTCCTTAGGACCTTACTCTTTACGTATATGTAATTTCTGCACAGCTGTATATATCTACTTTATTTTCTAAACTAGGTGAAGGCGGATTGGAAGGGACAGCAGAAAGCCTCCTTACTAACATTCACCATACGTAGATGTAATTTCTGCACAGCTGTGTATATCTCCCATTTTTCTAACCTAGGTGAAGGAGGACTGGAAGGGGCTGCAGAAAGCCTCTTTACCGACATTTACGTAGATGTAATATCTGCACAGCTGCATGTATCTCGCTTATTTTCTAACATAGGTGAAGGAGGTCTGGAAGGGGCTGCAGAAAGCCTCCTTACCAATATTCACCATACATAGGTGTAATTTCTGCACAGCTGTGTATATCACACTTATTTTCTAACCTACGTGAAAGAGGACTGGAAGGGGCTGCAGAAAGCCTCTTTACCAACATTCACCATACATTGATGTAATTTCTGCACAGATGTATATATCTACTTCATTTTCTAACATAGGTGAAGGAGGACTGAAAGGGGCTGCAGAAAGCCTCTTTACCAACATTCACCATACGTAGATGTAATTTCTGCACAGCTGTATATATCTACACTATTTTGTAACCTTGGTGGAGGAGGACTGGATGGGGCTGCTGAAAGCCTCCTTACCAACATTCACCATACGTAGATGTAATTTCTGCACAGCTGCATTTATCCCCCTTATTTTCTAACCTAGGTGAACGAGGACTGGAAGTGGCTGCAGAAAGCCGCCTTACCAACATTCACCATACGTAGATGTAATTTCTGCACAGCTGTATATATCTACATTATTTTCTAACCTAGGTGAAGGAGGACTGGAAGGGGCTGCTGAAAGCCTCCTTACGAACATTCACATTACGTAGATGTAATTTCTGCACAGCTGTGTATATCTCCCATTTTTCTAACCTAGGTGAAGGAGGCCTGGAAGGGGCTGCAGAAAGCCTCTTTACCGACATTTACATAGATGTAATATCTGCACAGCTGCATGTATCTCGCTTATTTTCTAACCTAGGTCAATGAGGTCTGGACGGGGCTGCAGAAAGCCTCCTTAGCATCGTTCACCATACGTAGATGCAATATCTGCTAAGCTGTATATATCTATTTTATTTTCTATCCTAGGTGAAGGCGGACTGGAAGGGGCTCCACAAAGCCTCCTTAGGACCTTTCGCCATACGTACATGTAATTTCTGCACAGTTGCATATATCTACTTTATTTTCTAACTTAGGTGAAGGAGGACTGGAAGGGTCTGCACAAAGCCTCCTTACCAACATTCACCATACGTAGATGTAATTTCTGCACAGCTGTATATATCTCCCTTATTTTCTAACCTAGGTAAAGGAGGACTGGAAGGGGCTGCAGAAAGCCTCCTTACCAACGTTCACCATACGTAGGTTTAATTTCTGCACGCCTGCATATATCTCCCTTATTTTCTAACCAAGGTGAAGGAGGATTGGAAGGGGCAGCAGAAAGCCTCCTTAAAAACATTCACCATACGTAGATGTAATTTCTTCACAGCTGTATATATCTCCCTAATTTTCTAACCTAGTTAAAGGAGGACAGGAAGGGACTCCAAAAAGCCTCCTTAGCAACGTTCACCACACGTAGATGTGATTTCTGCACAGCTGTATATATCTACTTTATTTTTAACCTAGTTGATGGCGAACTGGAAGGATCTCCACGAAGCCACCTTAGCAACATTCGCCATATGTAGATGTAATTTCTGCACAGCTGTATGTATCTCCCTTATTTTCTAACCTAGGTGAAGGAGGACTGGATGGGGCTCCACAAAGCCTCCTTAGGACCTTTCCCCATACGTATATGTAATTTCTGCGCAGCTGTATATATATCCCTTATTTTCTAACCTAGGTGAAGGACGACTGGAAGGGGCTGCAGAAAGCCTCCTTACCTACATTCACCATACGTAGATTTAATTTCTGCACAGCTGTATATATCTACTTTATTTTCTAACCTAGGTGAAGGAGGACTGGAAGGGGCTGCAGAATGCCTCCTTACCAACATTCACCATATGTAGATGTAATTTCTGCACAGCTGTGTATATCTCCCATTTTTCTAACCTAGGTGAAGGAGGACTGGAAGGGGCTGCAGAAAGCCTCTTTACCGACATTTACATAGATGTAATATCTGCACAGCTGCATGTATCTCGCTTATTTTCTAACCTAGGTGAATGAGGACTGGATGGGGCTGCAGAAAGCCTCCTTAAAAACATTCACCATACGTAGATGTAATTTCTTCACAGCTGTATATATCTCCCTAATTTTCTAACCTAGTTGAAGGAGGACAGGAAGGGACTCCAAAAAGCCTCCTTGGCAACGTTCACCACACGTAGATGTAATTTCTGCACAGCTGTATATATCTACTTTATTTTTAACCTAGTTGATGGCGAGCTGGAAGGATCTCCACGAAGCCTCCTTAGCAACATTCGCCATATGTAGATGTAAATTCTGCACAGCTGTATGTATCTCCCTTATTTTTTAACCTAGGTGAAGGAGGACTGGATGCGGCTTCAGAAAGCCTCCTAACCAACATTCACAACACGTACATTTAGTTTCTGCACAGATGTATATATCTACTTTACTTTCTAACACAGGTGAAGGAGGACTGGAAGGGCCTCCACAAAGCCTCCTTAGCAACATTCACCATATGTAGATGTAATTTCTGCACAGCTGTATGTATCTCCCTTACATTCTTCCTTGGGGAAGGAGGACTGGAAGGGGCTGCAGAAAGCCTTCTTACCAACATTCACCATACATAGATGTAGTTTCTGCACAGCTGTATTTATATGTACTTCATTTTCTAACCTAGGTGAAGGAGGACTGGAAGGGGCTGCAGAAAGCCTACTTACCAACATTCACCATACGTAGATGTAATTTCTGCACAGCTGTATATATCTACTTTACTTTCTAACCTAGGTGAAGGAGGACAGGAAGGACTCCAAAAAGCTTCTGTAGCAACGTTCACCATACGTAGATGCAATTTTCTGCACAGCTGTATATAGCTACTCTACTTTCTTACCTAGCTGAAGGAGGACTGGAAGGGGCTGCAGAAAGCCTCCTTACCAACATTCACCATACGTAGATGTAATTTCTGCACAGCTCTATATATCTGCTTTATTTTCTAACCTAGGTGAATAAGGACTGGACGGGGCAGCAGAAAGCCTCCTTACCAACATTCACCATACGTAGATGTAATTTCTGCACAACTGTATATATCTCCCTTATTTTCTAACCTAGGTGAAGTAGGACTGGAAGGGGCTGCAGAAAGCCTCCTTACCATCTTTCCCAATTCGTAGATGTAATATCTGCACAGCTGTATATAGCTACTTTATTTTTAACCTAGTTGAAGGCGGACTGAAAGGGGCTCCACGAAGCCTCCTTAGCAACATTCACTATATGTAGATGTAATTTCTGCACAGCTGTATGTATCCCCCTTATTTTCTAACCAAGGTGAAGGAGTACTGGATGGGGCTCCACAAAGCCTCCTTAGGACCTTTCCCCATACGTACATGTAATTTCTGCACAGCTGCATATATCTCCCTTATTCTCTATCCTAGGTGAAGGAGGACTGGAAGGGGCTGCAGATTGCCTCCTTACCAACATTCATAACACGTAGATGTAATTTACGCACAACTATGTATATCTCCCTTATTTTCTAACCTAGGTGAAGGAGCACTGGAAGAGGCTGCAGAAAGCCTCCTTGCCAACATTCACCATACGTAGATGTAATTTCTGCACAGCTGTGTATATCTCCCTTAAATTCTTACCTAGGTGAAGGAGTACTGGTAGGGGCTGCAGAAAGCCTCCTTACCAATTTTCACCATACGTAGATGTAATTTCTGCACAGCTGTATATAACTACTTTATTTTCTAACCTAGGTGAAGAAGGACTGGAAGGGGCTGCAGAAAGCCTCCTTACCAACATTCACCATACGTAGGTGTAATTTCTGCACAGCTGCATGTATCTTCCTTATTTTCTAACCTAGGTCAAGGAGGCCTGGAAGAGGCTGCAGGAAGCCTCCTTACCAATATTCACCATACATAGATGTAATTTCTGCACAGCTGTGCAAACCTCCCTTATCTTCTAACCTACGTGAAAGAGGACGGGAAGGGGCTGCAGAAAGCCTCTTTACCAACATTCACCATACGTTGATGTAATTACTGCACAGCTGTATATATCTGCTTTATTTTCTAACCTAACTGAAGGAGGACTGGAAGGGGCTGCAGAAAGCCTCCTTACGAACATTAACCATACGTAGATGTAATTTCTGCACAGCTGTATATATCTCCCATCTTTTCTAACCAAGCTGAAGGAGGACGGGAAGGGGCTGCAGAAAGCCTCCTTACCAACATTCACCATACGTAGATGTAATTTCTGCACAGCTGTATATATCTACTTTATTTTCTAACCTAGGTGAAGGGGGAATGGAAGGGGCTCCACGAAGCCTCCTTAGCAACATTCACCATATGTAGATGTAATTTCTGCACAGCTGTATGTACCTCCCTTATTTTCTAACCTAAGTGAAGGAGGACTGGAAGGGGCTGCAGAATGCCTCCTTACCAACATTCACCATACGTAGATGTAATTTCTGCACAGCTGTATATATCTCCGTTATTTTCTAACCTAGGTGAAGGAGGACTGGAAGGGGCTGCAGAAAGCCCCCTCACCAACATTCATCATACGTAGATGTAATTTCTGCACAGCTATGTATATCTCCCATATTTTCTAACCTAGGTGAAGGAGGACTGGAAGGGGCTGCAGAAAGCCTCCTTACCAACATTCACCATACGTAGATGTAATTTCTGCAAATCTGTATATAACTACATTATTTTCTAACCTAGGTGAAGGAGGACTGGAAGGGGCTGCAGAAAGCCTCCATACCAATATTCACCATACGTAGATGTAATCTCTGCACAGCTGTATATATGACCCTTCTTTTCAAACCTAGGTGAAGGAGGACTGGAAGGTACTCCAAAAAGGCTCCTTACCAACATTCGCCATACGTAGATTTAATTTCTGCACAGCTGTATATATCCCCCTTATTTTCTAACCTAGGTGAAGGAGGACTGGAAGGGGCTGCAGAAAGCCTCCATACCAACATTCACCATACGTAGATGTAATATCTGCACAGCTGTATATATCTACTTCATTTTCTAACCTAGGTGATGGCGGACAGGAAGGGGCTCCACGAAGCATCCTTAGCAACATTCACCATATGTAGATGTAATTTCTGCACAGCTGTATATATCTACTTTACTTTCTAACCTAGGTGGAGGAGGACTGGAAGGGGCTGCAGAAAGCCTCCTTACCAACAGTCACTATAGGTAGATGTAAATTTCGCACAGCTGTATATCTCACCCTCATTTTCTAACCTAGGTGAAAGAGGACTGGTAGGGGCTGCAGAAATCTTCCTTACCAACATTCACCATACGTAGAAGTAATTTCTGCACGGCTGCCTGTATCTCCCTTATTTCTCAACCTAGGTGAAGGAGGATTGGAAGGGGCAGCAGAAAGCCTCCTTACCAACATTCACCATACATAGATGTAGTTTCTGCACAGCTGTATTTATATGTACTTCATTTTCTAACCTAGGTGAAGGAGGACTGGAAGGGGCTGCAGAAAGCCTACTTACCAACATTCACCGTACGTAGATGTAATTTCTGCACAGCTGTATATATCTACTTTACTTTCTAACCTAGGTGAAGGAGGACTGGAAGGGGCTGCAGAAAGCCTCCTTACCAACGTTCACCATACGTAGGTTTAATTTCTGCACGCCTGCATATATCTCCCTTATTTTCTAACCTAGGTGAAGGAGGATTGGAAGGGGCAGCAGAAAGCCTCCTTGCTAACATTCACCATACGTAGATGTAATTTCTGCACAGCTGTGTATATCTCCCATATTTCTAACCTAGGTGAAGGAAGACTGGAAGGGGCTGCAGAAAGCCTCTTTACCGACATTTACGTAGATGTAATATCTGCACAGCTACATGTATCTCGCTTATTTTCTAACATAGGTGAAGGAGGTCTGGAAGGGGCTGCAGAAAGCCTCCTTACCAATATTCACCATACATGGGTGTAATTTCTTCACAGCTGTGTATATCTAACTTATTTACTAACCTAGGTGAAGGAGGACTGGATGCGGCTGCAGAAAGCCTCCTAACCAACATTCATAACACGTAGATTTAGTTTCTGCACAGCTGTATATATCTACTTTACTTTCTTACACAGGTGAAGGAGGACTGGAAGGGGCTCCACAAAGCCTCCTTAGCAACATTCACCATATGTAGATGTAATTTCTGCACAGCTGTATGTATCTCCCTTACATTCTACCTTGGGGAAGGAGGACTGGAAGGGGCTGCACAAAGCCTTCTTACCAACATTCACCATACATAGATGTAGTTTCTGCACAGCTGTATTTATATGTACTTCATTTTCCAACCTAGGTGAAGGAGGACTGGAAGGGGCTGCAGAAAGCCTCCTTACCAACATTCACCATACGTAGATGTAATTTCTGCACAGCTGTATATATCTACTTTACTTTCTAACCTAGGTGGAGGAGGACTGGAAGGGGCTGCAGAAAGCCTCCTTACCAACATTCACCATACGTGGATATAATTTGTGCACTGCTGCATATATCTCCCTTATTTTCTAACCTAGGTGAAGGAGGATTGGCAGGGGCAGCAGAAAGCCTCCTTACTAATATTCACCATACGTAGATGTAATTTCTGCACAGCTGTATATATCTACACTATTTTCTAACCTTGGTGGAGGAGGACTGGATGGGGCTGCTGAAAGCCTCCTTACAACATTCACCATACGTAGATGTAATTTCTGCACAGCTGTGTATATCTCCCATTTTTCTAACCTAGGTGAAGGAGGACTGGAAGGGGCTGCAGAAAGCCTCTTTACCGACATTTACGTAGATGTAATATCTGCACAGCTGCATGTATCTCGCTTATTTTCTAACATAGGTGAAGGAGGACTGGAAGGGGCTGCAGAAAGCCTCCGTACCAATATTCACCATACATAGGTGTAATTTCTGCACAGCTGTGTATATCACACTTATTTTCTAACCTACATGAAAGAGGACTGGAAGGGGCTGCAGAAAGACTCTTTACCAACATTCACCATACATTGATGTAATTTCTGCACAGATGTATATATCTACTTCATTTTCTAACACAGGTGAAGGAGGACTGGAAGGGGCTGCAGAAAGCTTCCTTACCAACATTCACCATACGTAGATGTAATTTCAGCACAGCTGTATATATCTACTTTATTTTCTAACCTAGGTGAAGGAGGACTGGAAGGGGCTGCAGAAAGCCTCCTTACCAACGTTCACCATACGTAGTTTTAATTTCTGCACGCCTGCATATATCTCCCTTATTTTCTAACCTAGGTGAAGGAGGATTGGAAGCGGCAGCAGAAAGCCTCCTTAAAAACATTCACCATACGTAGATGTAAATTCTTCACAGCTGTATATATCTCCCTAATTTTCTAACCTAGTTGAAGGAGGACAGGAAGGGACTCCAAAAAGCCTCCTTAGCAACGTCCACCACACGTAGATGTAATTTCTGCACAGCTGAATATATCTACTTTATTTTCTAACCTAGGTGAATGCGGACTGGACGGGGCTGCAGAAAGCCTCCTTACCAACGTTCACCATACGTAGGTTTAATTTCTGCACGCCTGCATATATCTCCCTTATTTTCTAACCTAGGTGAAGTAGGACTGGAAGGGGCTGCAGAAATCTGCCTTACCATCATTCCCCATTCGTAGATGTAATATCTGCACAGCTGTATAAATCTACTTTATTTTTAACCTAGTTGAAGACGGACTGGAAGGATCTCCACTAAGCCTCCTTAACAACTTTCGCCATATGTAGATGTAATTTCTGCACAGCTGTATGTATCTCCCTTATTTTCTAACCCAGGTGAAGGAGGACTGGATGGGGCTCCACCAAGCCTCCTTAGGACCTTACCCCATACGTATATGTAATTTCTGCACAGCTGTATATATCTCCCTTATTTTCTAACCTAGGTGAAGGATGACTGGAAGGGGCTGCAGAAAGCCTCCTAACCAACATTCATAACACGTAGATTTAGTTTCTGCACAGCTGTATATATCTACATTATTTTCTAACATAGGTGAAGTAGGACTGGAAGGGGCTGCTGAAAGCCTCCTTACCAACATTCACCATACGTAGATGTAAATTCTGCGCAGCGGTATATATCTCCCTTATTTTCTAACCTAGGTGAAGGAGGACAGGAAGGACTCCAAAAAGCTTCTGTAGCAACGTTCACCATACGTAGATGCAATTTCCTGCACAGCTGTATATAGCTACTCTATTTTCGTACCTAGCTGAAGGAGGACTGGAAGGGGCTGCAGAAAGCCTCCTTACCAACATTCACCATACGTAGATGTAATTTCTGCACAGCTCTATATATCTGCTTTATTTTCTAACCTGGGTGAATAAGGACTGGACAGGGCTGCAGAAAGCCTCCTTACCAACATTCACCATACGTAGATGTAATTTCTGCACAGCTGTATGTACCTCCCTTATTTTCTAACCTAGGTGAAGGAGGACTGGAAGGGGCTGCAGAATGCCTCCTTACCAACATTCACCATACGTAGATGTAATTTCTGCACAGCTGTATATATCTCCGTTATTTTCTAACCTAGGTGAAGGAGGACTGGAAGGGGCTGCAGAAAGCCCCCTTACCAACATTCATCATACGTAGATGTAATTTCTGCACAGCTATGTATATCTCCCATATTTTCTAACCTAGGTGAAGGAGGACTGGAAGGGGCTGCAGAAAGCCTCCTTACCAACATTCACCATACGTATATGTAATTTCTGCACATCTGTATATATCTCCCCTATTTTCTAACCTAGGTGAAGTAGGACTATAAGTGGCTGCAGAAAGCCTCCTTACCATCATTCATCATTCGTAGATGTAAAATCTGCACAGCTGTATATATCTACTTTATTTTCTAACCTAAGTGAAGGGGGAATGGAAGGGGCTCCACGAAGCCTCCTTAGCAACATTCACCATATGTAGATGTAATTTCTGCACAGCTGTATGTACCTCCCTTATTTTCTAACCTAGGTGAAGGAGGACTGGAAGGGGCTGCAGAAAGCCTCCTTACCAACATTCACCATACGTAGATGTAATTTCTGCACAGCTGTATATATCTCCGTTATTTTCTAACCTAGGTGAAGGAGGACTGGAAGGGGCTGCAGAAAGCCCCCTTACCAACATTCATCATACGTAGATGTAATTTCTGCACAGCTATGTATATCTCCCATATTTTCTAACCTAGGTGAAGGAGGACTGGAAGGGGCTGCAGAAAGCCTCCTTAAAAACATTCACCATACGTAGATGTAATTTCTGCACATCTGTATATATCTACCTTATTTTCTAACCTAGGTGAAGGAGGACTGGAAGGGGCTGCAGAAAGCCTCCATACCAACATTCACCATACGTAGATGTAATATCTGCACAGCTGTATATATCTACTTCATTTTCTAACCTAGGTGATGGCGGACAGGAAGGGGCTCCACGAAGCATCCTTAGCAACATTCACCATATGTAGATGTAATTTCTGCACAGCTGTATATATCTACTTTACTTTCTAACCTAGGTGGAGGAGGACTGGAAGGGGCTGCAGAAAGCCTCCTTACCAACAGTCACTATAGGTAGATGTAAATTTTGCACAGCTGTATATCTCTCCCTCATTTTCTAACCTAGGTGAAAGAGGACTGGTAGGGGCTGCAGAAATCCTCCTTACCAACATTCACCATACGTAGAAGTAATTTCTGCACGGCTGCCTGTATCTCCCTTATTTCTCAACCTAGGTGAAGGAGGATTGGAAGGGGCAGCAGAAAGCCTACTTACCAACATTCACCATACGTAGATGTAATTTCTGCACAGCTGTATATATCTACTTTACTTTCTAACCTAGGTGAAGGAGGACTGGAAGGGGCTGCAGAAAGCCTCCTTACCAACATTCACCATACGTAGATGTAATTTCTGCACAGCTCTATATATCTGCTTTATTTTCTAACCTGGGTGAATAAGGACTGGACGGGGCTGCAGAAAGCCTCCTTACCAACATTCACCATACGTAGATGTAATTTCTGCACAACTGTATATATCTCCCTTATTTTCTAACCTAGGTGAAGTAGGACTGGAAGTGGCTGCAGAAAGCCTCCTTACCATCATTCCCCATTCGTAGATGTAATATCTGCACAGCTGTATATATCTACTTTATTTTCTAACCTAGGTGAAGGGGGAATGGAAGGGGCTCCACGAAGCCTCCTTAGCAACTTTCACCATATGTAGATGTAATTTCTGCACAGCTGTATGTACCTCCCTTATTTTCTAACCTAGGTGAAGGAGGACTGGAAGGGTCTGCAGAATGCCTCCTTACCAACATTCACCACACGTAGATGTAATTTCTGCACAGCTGTATATATCTCCGTTATTTTCTAACCTAGGTGAAGGAGGACTGGAAGGGGCTGCAGAAAGCCCCCTTACCAACATTCATCATACGTAGATGTAATTTCTGCACAGCTATGTATATCTCCCATATTTTCTAACCTAGGTGAAGGAGGACTGGAAGGGGCTGCAGAAAGCCTCCATACCAATATTCACCATACGTAGATGTAATCTCTGCACAGCTGTATATATGACCCTTCTTTTCAAACCTAGGTGAAGGAGGACTGGAAGGTACTCCAAAAAGGCTCCTTACCAACATTCGCCATACGTAGATTTAATTTCTGCACAGCTGTATATATCCCCCTTATTTTCTAACCTAGGTGAAGGAGGACTGGAAGGGGCTGCAGAAAGCCTCCATACCAACATTCACCATACGTAGATGTAATATCTGCACAGCTGTATATATCTACTTCATTTTCTAACCTAGGTGATGGCGGACAGGAAGGGGCTCCACGAAGCATCCTTAGCAACATTCACCATATGTAGATGTAATTTCTGCACAGCTGTATATATCTACTTTACTTTCTAACCTAGGTGGAGGAGGACTGGAAGGGGCTGCAGAAAGCCTCCTTACCAACAGTCACTATAGGTAGATGTAAATTTCGCACAGCTGTATATCTCACCCTCATTTTCTAACCTAGGTGAAAGAGGACTGGTAGGGGCTGCAGAAATCTTCCTTACCAACATTCACCATACGTAGAAGTAATTTCTGCACGGCTGCCTGTATCTCCCTTATTTCTCAACCTAGGTGAAGGAGGATTGGAAGGGGCAGCAGAAAGCCTCCTTACCAACATTCACCATACATAGATGTAGTTTCTGCACAGCTGTATTTATATGTACTTCATTTTCTAACCTAGGTGAAGGAGGACTGGAAGGGGCTGCAGAAAGCCTACTTACCAACATTCACCGTACGTAGATGTAATTTCTGCACAGCTGTATATATCTACTTTACTTTCTAACCTAGGTGAAGGAGGACTGGAAGGGGCTGCAGAAAGCCTCCTTACCAACGTTCACCATACGTAGGTTTAATTTCTGCACGCCTGCATATATCTCCCTTATTTTCTAACCTAGGTGAAGGAGGATTGGAAGGGGCAGCAGAAAGCCTCCTTGCTAACATTCACCATACGTAGATGTAATTTCTGCACAGCTGTGTATATCTCCCATATTTCTAACCTAGGTGAAGGAAGACTGGAAGGGGCTGCAGAAAGCCTCTTTACCGACATTTACGTAGATGTAATATCTGCACAGCTACATGTATCTCGCTTATTTTCTAACATAGGTGAAGGAGGTCTGGAAGGGGCTGCAGAAAGCCTCCTTACCAATATTCACCATACATGGGTGTAATTTCTTCACAGCTGTGTATATCTAACTTATTTACTAACCTAGGTGAAGGAGGACTGGATGCGGCTGCAGAAAGCCTCCTAACCAACATTCATAACACGTAGATTTAGTTTCTGCACAGCTGTATATATCTACTTTACTTTCTTACACAGGTGAAGGAGGACTGGAAGGGGCTCCACAAAGCCTCCTTAGCAACATTCACCATATGTAGATGTAATTTCTGCACAGCTGTATGTATCTCCCTTACATTCTACCTTGGGGAAGGAGGACTGGAAGGGGCTGCACAAAGCCTTCTTACCAACATTCACCATACATAGATGTAGTTTCTGCACAGCTGTATTTATATGTACTTCATTTTCCAACCTAGGTGAAGGAGGACTGGAAGGGGCTGCAGAAAGCCTCCTTACCAACATTCACCATACGTAGATGTAATTTCTGCACAGCTGTATATATCTACTTTACTTTCTAACCTAGGTGGAGGAGGACTGGAAGGGGCTGCAGAAAGCCTCCTTACCAACATTCACCATACGTGGATATAATTTGTGCACTGCTGCATATATCTCCCTTATTTTCTAACCTAGGTGAAGGAGGATTGGCAGGGGCAGCAGAAAGCCTCCTTACTAATATTCACCATACGTAGATGTAATTTCTGCACAGCTGTATATATCTACACTATTTTCTAACCTTGGTGGAGGAGGACTGGATGGGGCTGCTGAAAGCCTCCTTACAACATTCACCATACGTAGATGTAATTTCTGCACAGCTGTGTATATCTCCCATTTTTCTAACCTAGGTGAAGGAGGACTGGAAGGGGCTGCAGAAAGCCTCTTTACCGACATTTACGTAGATGTAATATCTGCACAGCTGCATGTATCTCGCTTATTTTCTAACATAGGTGAAGGAGGACTGGAAGGGGCTGCAGAAAGCCTCCGTACCAATATTCACCATACATAGGTGTAATTTCTGCACAGCTGTGTATATCACACTTATTTTCTAACCTACATGGAAGAGGACTGGAAGGGGCTGCAGAAAGACTCTTTACCAACATTCACCATACATTGATGTAATTTCTGCACAGATGTATATATCTACTTCATTTTCTAACACAGGTGAAGGAGGACTGGAAGGGGCTGCAGAAAGCTTCCTTACCAACATTCACCATACGTAGATGTAATTTCAGCACAGCTGTATATATCTACTTTATTTTCTAACCTAGGTGAAGGAGGACTGGAAGGGGCTGCAGAAAGCCTCCTTACCAACGTTCACCATACGTAGTTTTAATTTCTGCACGCCTGCATATATCTCCCTTATTTTCTAACCTAGGTGAAGGAGGATTGGAAGCGGCAGCAGAAAGCCTCCTTAAAAACATTCACCATACGTAGATGTAAATTCTTCACAGCTGTATATATCTCCCTAATTTTCTAACCTAGTTGAAGGAGGACAGGAAGGGACTCCAAAAAGCCTCCTTAGCAACGTCCACCACACGTAGATGTAATTTCTGCACAGCTGAATATATCTACTTTATTTTCTAACCTAGGTGAATGCGGACTGGACGGGGCTGCAGAAAGCCTCCTTACCAACGTTCACCATACGTAGGTTTAATTTCTGCACGCCTGCATATATCTCCCTTATTTTCTAACCTAGGTGAAGTAGGACTGGAAGGGGCTGCAGAAATCTGCCTTACCATCATTCCCCATTCGTAGATGTAATATCTGCACAGCTGTATAAATCTACTTTATTTTTAACCTAGTTGAAGACGGACTGGAAGGATCTCCACTAAGCCTCCTTAACAACTTTCGCCATATGTAGATGTAATTTCTGCACAGCTGTATGTATCTCCCTTATTTTCTAACCCAGGTGAAGGAGGACTGGATGGGGCTCCACCAAGCCTCCTTAGGACCTTACCCCATACGTATATGTAATTTCTGCACAGCTGTATATATCTCCCTTATTTTCTAACCTAGGTGAAGGATGACTGGAAGGGGCTGCAGAAAGCCTCCTAACCAACATTCATAACACGTAGATTTAGTTTCTGCACAGCTGTATATATCTACATTATTTTCTAACATAGGTGAAGTAGGACTGGAAGGGGCTGCTGAAAGCCTCCTTACCAACATTCACCATACGTAGATGTAAATTCTGCGCAGCGGTATATATCTCCCTTATTTTCTAACCTAGGTGAAGGAGGACAGGAAGGACTCCAAAAAGCTTCTGTAGCAACGTTCACCATACGTAGATGCAATTTCCTGCACAGCTGTATATAGCTACTCTATTTTCGTACCTAGCTGAAGGAGGACTGGAAGGGGCTGCAGAAAGCCTCCTTACCAACATTCACCATACGTAGATGTAATTTCTGCACAGCTCTATATATCTGCTTTATTTTCTAACCTGGGTGAATAAGGACTGGACAGGGCTGCAGAAAGCCTCCTTACCAACATTCACCATACGTAGATGTAATTTCTGCACAGCTGTATGTACCTCCCTTATTTTCTAACCTAGGTGAAGGAGGACTGGAAGGGGCTGCAGAATGCCTCCTTACCAACATTCACCATACGTAGATGTAATTTCTGCACAGCTGTATATATCTCCGTTATTTTCTAACCTAGGTGAAGGAGGACTGGAAGGGGCTGCAGAAAGCCCCCTTACCAACATTCATCATACGTAGATGTAATTTCTGCACAGCTATGTATATCTCCCATATTTTCTAACCTAGGTGAAGGAGGACTGGAAGGGGCTGCAGAAAGCCTCCTTACCAACATTCACCATACGTATATGTAATTTCTGCACATCTGTATATATCTCCCCTATTTTCTAACCTAGGTGAAGTAGGACTATAAGTGGCTGCAGAAAGCCTCCTTACCATCATTCCCCATTCGTAGATGTAAAATCTGCACAGCTGTATATATCTACTTTATTTTCTAACCTAAGTGAAGGGGGAATGGAAGGGGCTCCACGAAGCCTCCTTAGCAACATTCACCATATGTAGATGTAATTTCTGCACAGCTGTATGTACCTCCCTTATTTTCTAACCTAGGTGAAGGAGGACTGGAAGGGGCTGCAGAAAGCCTCCTTACCAACATTCACCATACGTAGATGTAATTTCTGCACAGCTGTATATATCTCCGTTATTTTCTAACCTAGGTGAAGGAGGACTGGAAGGGGCTGCAGAAAGCCCCCTTACCAACATTCATCATACGTAGATGTAATTTCTGCACAGCTATGTATATCTCCCATATTTTCTAACCTAGGTGAAGGAGGACTGGAAGGGGCTGCAGAAAGCCTCCTTAAAAACATTCACCATACGTAGATGTAATTTCTGCACATCTGTATATATCTACCTTATTTTCTAACCTAGGTGAAGGAGGACTGGAAGGGGCTGCAGAAAGCCTCCATACCAACATTCACCATACGTAGATGTAATATCTGCACAGCTGTATATATCTACTTCATTTTCTAACCTAGGTGATGGCGGACAGGAAGGGGCTCCACGAAGCATCCTTAGCAACATTCACCATATGTAGATGTAATTTCTGCACAGCTGTATATATCTACTTTACTTTCTAACCTAGGTGGAGGAGGACTGGAAGGGGCTGCAGAAAGCCTCCTTACCAACAGTCACTATAGGTAGATGTAAATTTTGCACAGCTGTATATCTCTCCCTCATTTTCTAACCTAGGTGAAAGAGGACTGGTAGGGGCTGCAGAAATCCTCCTTACCAACATTCACCATACGTAGAAGTAATTTCTGCACGGCTGCCTGTATCTCCCTTATTTCTCAACCTAGGTGAAGGAGGATTGGAAGGGGCAGCAGAAAGCCTACTTACCAACATTCACCATACGTAGATGTAATTTCTGCACAGCTGTATATATCTACTTTACTTTCTAACCTAGGTGAAGGAGGACTGGAAGGGGCTGCAGAAAGCCTCCTTACCAACATTCACCATACGTAGATGTAATTTCTGCACAGCTCTATATATCTGCTTTATTTTCTAACCTGGGTGAATAAGGACTGGACGGGGCTGCAGAAAGCCTCCTTACCAACATTCACCATACGTAGATGTAATTTCTGCACAACTGTATATATCTCCCTTATTTTCTAACCTAGGTGAAGTAGGACTGGAAGTGGCTGCAGAAAGCCTCCTTACCATCATTCCCCATTCGTAGATGTAATATCTGCACAGCTGTATATATCTACTTTATTTTCTAACCTAGGTGAAGGGGGAATGGAAGGGGCTCCACGAAGCCTCCTTAGCAACTTTCACCATATGTAGATGTAATTTCTGCACAGCTGTATGTACCTCCCTTATTTTCTAACCTAGGTGAAGGAGGACTGGAAGGGTCTGCAGAATGCCTCCTTACCAACATTCACCACACGTAGATGTAATTTCTGCACAGCTGTATATATCTCCGTTATTTTCTAACCTAGGTGAAGGAGGACTGGAAGGGGCTGCAGAAAGCCCCCTTACCAACATTCATCATACGTAGATGTAATTTCTGCACAGCTATGTATATCTCCCATATTTTCTAACCTAGGTGAAGGAGGACTGGAAGGGGCTGCAGAAAGCCTCCTTACCAACATTCACCATACGTAGATGTAATTTCTGCACATCTGTATATATCTACCTTATTTTCTAACCTAGGTGAAGGAGGACTGGAAGGGGCTGCAGAAAGCCTCCATACCAATATTCACCATACGTAGATGTAATCTCTGCACAGCTGTATATATGACCCTTCTTTTCTAACCTAGGTGAAGGAGGACTGGAAGGTACTCCAAAAAGCCTCCTTACCAACATTCGCCATACGTAGATTTAATTTCTGCACAGCTGTATATATCTACTTTATTTTCTAACCTAGGTGAAGGAGGACTGGAAGGGGCTGCAGAATGCCTCCTTACCAACATTCACCATACGTAGATGTAATTCCTGCACAGCTGTATATATCCTCCTTATTTTCTAACCTAGGTGAAGGAGGACTGGAAGGGGCTGCAGAAAGCCTCCATACCAACATTCACCATACGTAGATGTAATATCTGCACAGCTGTATGTATCTACTTTACTTTCTAACCTAGGTGGAGGAGGACTGGAAGGGGCTGCAGAAAGCCTCCTTACCAACAGTCACTATAGGTAGATGTAAATTTTGCACAGCTGTATATCTCTCCCTCATTTTCTAACCTAGGTGAAAGAGGACTGGTAGGGGCTGCAGAAATCCTCCTTACCAACATTCACCATACGTAGTAGTAATTTCTGCACGGCTGCCTGTATCTCCCTTATTTCTCAACCTAGGTGAAGGAGGATTGGAAGGGGCAGCAGAAAGCCTCCTTACCAACATTTACCATACGTAGATGTAATTTCTGCACAGCTATGTATATCTCCCATATTTTCTAACCTAGGTGAAGGAGGACTGGAAGGGGCTGCAGAAAGCCTCCTTACCAACATTTACCATACGTAGATGTCATTTCTGCACAGCTGTATGTATCTCCCTTATTCTCTAACCTAGGTGAAATAGGCCTGGAAGGGGCTGCAGAGAGCCTCCTTGCCAATATTCACCATACATAGATGTAATTTCTGCACAGCTGTGTATACCTCCCATATTTTATAACCTACGAGAAAGTGGACTGGAAGGGGCTGCAGAAAGCCTCTTTACCAACATTCACCATATGTTGATGTAATTTCTGCACAGCTGTAAATATCTACTTTATTTTCTAACCTAGGTGGGGGAGGACTGGAAGGGGCTGCAGAAAGCCTCCTTTTCAACATTCACCATACGTAGATGTAATTTCTGCACAGCTGTATATATCTACTTTATCTTCTAACCTAGGTGAAGGAGGACTGGAAGGGGCTGCAGAATGCCTCCTTACCAACATTCACCATACGTAGATGTAATTCCTGCACAGCTGTATATATCTCCCTCATTTTCTAACGTAGGTGAAGGAGGACTGGAAGGGGCTGCAGAAAGCCTCCTTACCAACATTCATCATACATAGATGTAATTTCTGCACAGCTGTGTAGATCCCCCTTAATTTCTAACCTAGGTGTAAGAGTACTGGTAGGGGGCTGCAGAAAGCCTCCTGACCAACATTCACCATACATAGATGTAATATCTGCACAGCTGTATATATCTACTTTATATTCTAACCGAGGTGAAGGAGGACTGGAAGGGGCTGCAGAAAGCCTCCTTACCAACATTCCCCATATGTAGATGTAATATCTGCACAGCTGTATATATCTACTTGTTCTTACCTAGTTGAAGGCGGACTAGAAGGGGCTACACGAAGCCTCCTTAGCAACATTCACCATACGTAGATGTAATTTCTGCACAGCTGTATATATCTACTTTACTTTCTAGCCTAGGTGGAGGAGGACTGGAAGGGGCTGCAAAAAGCCTCCTTACCAACATTCACCATACGTAGATGTAATTTCTGCACAGCTATATATATTTACTTTATTTTCTAACGTAGGTGAATGAGGACTGGACGGGGCTGCAGAAAGCCTCCTTAGCAACGTTCACCATATGTAGATGTAATTTCTGCACAGCTGTGTATACCTCCCTTATTATCTAACCTAGGTGAAAGAGAACTGGAAGGGGCTGCAGAAAGACTCCTTACCAACATTCACCTTACGTACATGTAAATTCTGCACAGCTGTGAATATCTCCCTTATTTTCTAACCTACGTGAATGAGGACTGGAAGAAGCTGCAGGAAGCCTCCTTACCCACATTCACCATACGTAGATGTAATTTCTGCACAGCTGTGTATATCTCCCTTATTTTCTAACCTAGGTGAAGGAGGACTGGGAGGGGCTGCAGAAAGCCTCCTTACCAACATTCACCATATGTAGATGTAATTTCAGAGCAGCTGTATATATCTACTTTATATCCTAACCTAGGGGAAGGAGGACTGGAAGCGGCTGCAGAAACGCTCCTTTCTAACATTCACCATACATATGTGTAATTTCTGCACAGCCGCATATATCTCCCTGATTTTCTAACCTAGGTGAAAGGGGACTGGAAGAAGCTGTAGAAAGTCTCCTTACCAACCAACATTCACTATACGTAGATGTAATTTATGCACAGCTGTATATATCCCTCTTATTTTCTAACCTAGATGAAGGAGGACTGGAAGGGACTGCAGAAAGCCTCCTTACCAGCATTCACCATACGTAGATGTAATTTCTGCACAGCTGTAAATATCTACTTTATTTTCTAACCTGGGTGAAGGAGAACTGGAATGGGCTGCAGAAAGCTTCCTTACCAGCATTCACCATACATAGACGTAATTCGTGCGCAGCTGTATATATCTACCTTATTTTCTAACCTAGGGGAAGGAGGACTAGAAGGGGGTGCAGAAAGCCTAGTTACCAACATTCACCATACGTTGATGTGATTCCTGCACAGCTGTATATATCTGCTTTATATTCTAACCTAGCTGAAGGTGGACTGGAAGGAGCTGCAGAAAGCCTCCTTACCAACATTCACCATACGTAGATGTAATTTCGGCACACCTGTGTATATATCCTTTATTTTCTAGGCTAGGTGAAGGAGGACTTTAAGGGGCTGCAGAAAGCCTCCTTAGCAACATTCTCCATACGTATATGTAATTTCTGCACAGCTGTATATATCTCCCTTATTTTCTAACCTATGTAAAGGAGGACTGGAAGGAGCTGAAGAATGCCTCCTTACCAACATTCACCACAAGTAGATGTAATTTCTGCACAGCTGTGTATATCTCCCTTATTTTCTAAGCTAGGTGAAGGAAAACAAGAAGGGGCTGCTGAAAGGCTCCTTACCAACATTCATCATACGTAGATGTAATTTCTGCAAAGCTATATATATCTCCCTTATTTTCTATCCTAGGTGAAGGAGGACTGGAAGCGGCTCCACGAGGTATCCTTAGCAACATTTACCATATGTAGATGTAATGTCGGCACAGCTGTATATATCTCCCTTATCTTCTAACCTATGTAAAGGAGGACTGGAAGGAGCTGAAGAATGCCTCCTTACCAGCATTCACCACAAGTAGATGTAATTTCTGCACAGCTGTATATATCTCCCATATTTTCTAACCTAGGTGTAGCAGAACTGGAAGGGCCTGCAGAAAGCCTCCTTACCAACATAAACCATTCGTACATGTAATTTCTGCACAGCAGCATGTATCTCCTTTGTTTTCTAACCTAGGTGATTGAGGAGGGGAGAGGACTCCACAAAGCCTCCTTAGCAACATTCACCATACGTAGATGTAATTTCTGCACAGCTGTATATATCTCCCTTAATTTCTAACCTAGGTAAGGGAGGACTGGAAGGGTCTCCCAAAAGTCTCCTTAGCAACATTCACCATATGTAGATGTAATTTCTGAACAGATGTGTATATCTACCTTACTTTGTAACCTAGGTCAAGGAAGACTGGAAGGGGTTGCTGGAAGCCTTCTTACCAACATTCACCATACGTAGATGTAATTTCTGCACAGCTGTATATATCTACTTTACTTTCTAACCTAATTGGAGGAGGACTGGAACGGGCTGAAGAAAGCCTCCTTACCAACATTCACTAAACGTAGATGTAATTTCTGCACAGCTGTATATATCTCCCTCATTTTCTAACGTAGGTGAAGGAGGACTGGAAGGGGCTGCAGAAAGCCTCCTTACCAACATTCATCATACATAGATGTAATTTCTGCACAGCTGTGTAGATCCCCCTTAATTTCTAACCTAGGTGTAAGAGTACTGGTAGGGGGCTGCAGAAAGCCTCCTGACCAACATTCACCATACGTAGATGTAATATCTGCACAGCTGTATATATCTACTTTATATTCTAACCTAGGTGAAGGAGGACTGGAAGGGGCTGCAGAAAGCCTCCTTACCAACATTCCCCATATGTAGATGTAATATCTGCACAGCTGTATACATCTACTTGTTCTAACCTAGTTGAAGGCGGACTAGAAGGGGCTACACGAAGCCTCCTTAGCAACATTCACCATATGTAGATGTAATTTCTGCACAGCAGTATGTATCTCCCTTATTTTCTAACCTAGGTGAAAGAAGATTGGAAGGGACTCCACAAAGCCTCATTAGGACCTTTCGCTATACGTATATGTAATTACTGCACAGCTGTATGTATCTCCCTTATTTTCTAACCTAGGTGAAGGATGACTGGAAGGGGCTGCAGAAAGCCTCCTTACCAACATTCACCATACGTAGATGTAATTTCTGCACAGCTGTATATATCTCTCTTCTTTTCTAACCTAGGTGAAGGAGGACTAGGAGGGGCTGCAGAAAGCCTCCTTACCAACATTCACCATACGTAGATGTAATTTCTCACAGTTGTGAATATCTCCCTCTTTTTCTAACCTACGTGAAGGAGGACTGGAAGGGGCTGCAGAAAGCCTCCTTACCAACATTCACCATACATAGATGTAATTTCAGCACAGCTGTGTGTATCTCTCTTATTTTCTAACCTAGGTGAAGGAGGCCTGGAAGGGGGCTGCAGAAAGCCTCCTTACCAATATTCACCATACATAGCTGTAATTTCTGCACAGCTGTGTATACCTCCCTTATTTTCTAACTTACGTGAAAGAGGACTGGAAGGGGCTGCAGAAAGCCTCCATACCAACATTCACCATACGTAGATTTAATTTCTGCACAGCTGCATATATCTACTTTATTTTCTAACCTAGGTGAAGGAGGACTGGAAGGGGCTGCATAATGCCGCATTACCATTATTCACCATACGTAGATGTAATTTCTGTACAGCTGTATATATCTCCCTTATTTTCTAACCTAGGTGAAGGAGGACTATAAGGGGCTGCAGAAAGCCTCCATACCAACATTCACCATACGTAGATGTAATTTCTCACAGCTGTGAATATCTCCCTTATTTTTTAACCTAGGTGAAGGAGAAGTGGAAAGGGCTGCAGAAAGCCTCCTTACCAACATTCACCATACGTAGATGTAATTTCTGCAAAGCTGTGTATATCTCCCTTAGTTACTAACCTAGGTGAAGGAGAACTGGAAGGGGCTGCAGAAAGCCTCCTTACCAACATTCACCATACATAGATGTAATTTCTGTACAGCTGTGTGTATCTCATTTATTTTCTAACCTAGGTGAAGGAGGACTGGAAGGGGCTGCAGAAAGCCTCCTTACCAACATTCATCATACGTAGATGTAATTTCTGCACAGCTGCGTATACCTCCCGTAAACTGTAACCTAGGTGATGGAGTACTGTTAGGGGCTGCAGAAAGCCTCCTTACCAATTTTCACCATAGGTAGATGTAATTTCTTTACAGCTGTATATATCTCCCTTATTTTCTAACCTAGGTGAAGGATGACTGGAAGGGGCTGTAGAAAGCCTCCTTTCCAACATTCCCCATACGTAGATGTAATATCTGCACAGCTGTATATATCTAGTTGACTTTCTAACCTAGTTGAAGGCGGACTGGAAGGGGCTCCACGAAGCCTCCTTAGCAACATTCACCATATGTAGATGTAATTTCTGCACAGATGTATACATCTACTTTATTTTCTAACCTAGGTGAAGGAGGACTGGAAGGGGCTGCAGAAAGCCTCCTTACCAACATTCACCATACGTAGATGTAATTTCTGCACGGCTGCATATATCTCCCTTGTTTTCTAACCTAGGTGAAGGAGGCCTGAATGGGGCTGCAGAAAGCCTCCTTACCAATATTCACCATACGTAGATGTAATTTCTATACAGCTGTATATATCTACTTTATTTTCTAACCTAGGTGAAGGAGGACTGGAAGGGGCTGCAGAAAGCCTCCTTACCAACATTCACCATACGTATATGTAATTTCTGCACAGCTGTGTATATCTCCGTTACTTTCTAACCGAGGTGAAGGAGGACTGGAAGGGGCTGCAGGAAGCCTCCTTATCAACAGTCACCATAGGTAGATGTAAATTTTGCACATCCGTATATATCTTCCTCATTTTCTAACCTAGGTGAAGGAGGATTGGAAGGGGCAGCAGAAAGCCTCTGTACCAACATTCACCATATGTAGATGTAATTTCTGCACAGCTGTATGTATCTCCCTTATTTTCTAACCTAAGTGAACGAGGACTGGAAGGGGCTCTACAAAGCCTCCTTACGACCTTTCCCCATATGTATATGTAATTTCTGCACAGCTGTATATATCTCCCTTATTTTCTAACCTAGGTAAAAGGGGGTGGAAGGAGCTACAGAAAGCCTCCTTACCAACATTCCCCATACGTAGATGTAGTATCTGCACAGCTGTATGTACCTACTTGATTTTCTAACCTAGTTGAAGGCGGACTGGAAGGGGCTTAACGAAGCCTCCTTAGCAACATTTACCATACATAGATGTAATTTCTGCACAGCTGTGTATATCTCCCTTACTTTCTAACCTAAGTAAAGGAGGACTGGAAGGGGCTGGAGAAAGCCTCCTTACCAATATTCACCATACATAGACGTAATTTCTGCACAGCTGTGTGTATCTCTCTTATTTTCTAACCGAGGTGAAGGAGGACTGGAAGGGGCTGCAGAAAGCCTCGTCACCAACATTCATCATACGTAGATGTAATTTTTGCACAGCTGTGTATATCTCCCTTAAATTCTAACCTAGGTGAAGCAGTACTGGTAGGGGCTTCAGAAAGCCTCCTTACCAACATTTACCATACGTAGATGTAATTTCTGCACAGCTATGTATATCTCCCATATTTTCTAACCTAGGTGAAGGAGAACTGGAAGGGGCTGCAGAAACCCTCCTTACCAACATTCAACATGCGTAGATATAATTTCTGCACGCTTGCATATATCTCCCTCATTTTCTAACCTAGGTGAAGGAGGATTGGAAGGGGCAGCAGAAAGCCTCCTTACCAACATTCACCATACGTAGATGTAATTTCTACACAGCTGTGTACATCTCCCTTATTTTCTAACCTAGGTGACGGAGGAGTGGAAGGGGCTGCAGAAAGCCTCCTTACAAACATTCACCATATGTAGATGTAATTTCTGCACAGCTATATATATCTACTTTATTTTCAAAACTAGCTGAAGGAGGACTGTAGAGGGCGGCAGAAAGCCTCCTTACAAACATTCACCATACGAAGATGTAATTTCTGCACAGCTGTATATATTTACTTTATTTTCTAACCTAGGTGAATGAGGACTGGACGGGGCTGCAGAAAGCCTCCTTAGCAACGTTCACCATACGTAGATGTAATTTCTGCACAGCTGTACATATCCACTTTATTTTCTATCCTAGGTGAAGGCGGACTGGAAGGGGTTCCACGAAGCCTCCTTAGCAACATTCACCATATGTAGATGTAATTTCTGCACAGCTGTATGTATCTCCCTTATTTTCTAAGCTAAGTGAAGGAGGACTCGAAGGGGCTCTACAAAGCCTCATTAGGACCTTTCCCCATATGTATATGTAATTTCTGCACAGCTGTATATATCTCCCTTATTTTCTAACCTACGGGACGGAGGACTGGAAGGGGCTGAAGAAAGCCTCCTTACCAACATTCACTAAACGTAGATGTAATTTCTGCACAGCTGTATATATCTCCCTCATTTTCTAACCTAGGTGAAGGAGGACTGGAAGGGGCTGCAGAAAGCCTCCTTACCAACATTCACCGTACGCAGATGTGATTTCTGCACAGCTGTATGTATCTCCGTTGTTTTCTAACATAGGTGAAAGAGGAATGGAAAGGACTCCAGAAAGCCTCCTTAGCAACATTCTCCATACGTAGATGTAAGTTCTGCACAGCTTTATATATCTCCCTTATATTCTAACCTAGGTGAAGGAGGACTGGAAGGTGCTGCAGAAACCCTCCTTACCAACATTCACCATATGTAGATGTAATTTCTGCACAGCTGTAATTATCTACTTTATTTTCTAACCTAGGTGAAAGAGAATTGGAAGGGCCTGCAGAAAGCCTCCTTACCAACATTAACCATACGTGGATGTAATTTCTGCACAGCTGTGTATATCTCCCTTATCTTCTAACCTACATGAAGGAGGAGTGGAAGCGGCTGCAGAAAGCCTCCTTAACAACATTAACCATACGTGGATGTAATTTCAGCACAGCTGTGTATATCTCCCTTATTTTCTAACCTAGGTGAAGGCGGACTGGAAGGGGCTCCACAAAGCCTCTTTAGCAACACTCACCATACATAGACGTAATTTCTACGCAGCTGTATATATCTCCCTTATTTTCTAACCTAGGTGAAGGAGAACTGGAAAGGGCTGCAGAAAGCCTCCTTACCAACATACACCGCACATACATGTAAATACTGCACGGCTGTGTATATCTCCCTCATTTTCTAATCCACGTGAAGGAGGACTGGAAGGGGCTGCATAAAGCCTCCTTAACAACATTCACCATACGTAGATGTAATTTCTGTACAGCTGTGTATGTCTCCCTTACTTCCTAACGTAGGTGAAGGTAGACTGGAAGGGGTTGCAGAAAGACTCCTTACCAACATTCACCATACGTAGATGTAATTTCTGCAGAGCTGCATGTATCTCCCTTTTTTTCTAACCCAGGTGAAGGAGGACTGGAAAGGGCTGCAGGAAGCCTCCTTACCAACATTCACCATATGTAAATGTAATTTCTGCACAGCTGTAAATATATACATCACTTTCTAACCTAGGTGAAGGAGGACTGGAAGGGCTGCAGAAAGCCTCCTTACCAATGTTCACCATACATGGATGTAATATCTGTGCAGCTGTATATATCTAATTTGTTTTCTAACCTAGGTGAAGCAGGAGTGGAAGGGGCTGAAGGAAGCCTCCTTACCAACAATCACCATACGTTGATATAATTTCTGCACAGCTGTGTATACATCCCTTATTTTGTAACCTAGGTGAAGGAGGACTGGAAGGAGCTCCAGAAAGCCTCGTTACCAACATTCATCATATGTAGATGTAATTTCTGCACAGCTATGTATTTCTCCCTTATTTTCTAACCTAGGTGAAGGAGGACTGGAAGGGGGCTGCAAAAAGCCTTATTACCAACATTCACAATACGTAGAAGTAATTTCTGCACAGCTGTATATATCTCCCTTATTTTGTAACCTAGGTGAAGGAGGATTGGAAGGGGCTGCAGATGCCTCCTTACCAACATTCACCATACGTTGATGTAATTTCTGGACAGCTGTGTGTATCTCCCTTATTTTCTACTTTAGGTGAAGGAGGACTGGAAGGGGCTGCAGATAGCCTCCTTACCAACATTCACCGTACGTAGATGTAATTGCTGCACAGCTGTGTATATCTCCCTTATCTTCTAACCTAGGTGAAGGAGGACTGGAAGGGGGCTGCAGAAAGCCTTTTTACCAACATTCACCATACGCAGATGTAATTTCTGCACAGTTGTATATATCTCCCTTATTATCTAAAATAGGTGAAGGAGGACTGGAAGGGGCTGCAGAAAGCCTCCTTACCAACATTCTCCGTACATAGATGTAATATCTGCACAGCTGTATATGCCACACATATTTTCTAACCTATTTGAAGGAGGACTGGAAGGGGCTGCAGAAAGCCTCCTTACCAAAATTCACCATATGTAGATGTAATTTCTGCACAGCTGTGAATATCTCCCTTGATTTCTAACCTAGGTGAAGGAGGACTGGAAGGGGTTGCAGAAAGGCTCCGTACCAACATTCACCTTACGTAGATGTAATTTCTGCACAGCTTTATATATCTACTTTATTTTCAAACCTAGATGAAGAAGGACTGGAAGGGTCTGCAGAAAGCCTCCTTACTAACATTCACCATACGTAGATGTAATTTTTTGCACAGCAGTGTATTTCTCCCTAATTATGTAACCTAGGTGAAGGAGGACTGGAATTGGCTGCAGAATGCCTTATTACCAACATTCACCATACGTAGATGTAATTTCTGCACAGCAGTTTACATCTCCCTTATTTTAAAACCTAGGTGAAGAAGGACTGTAAGGGACTCCACAAAGCCTCCTTAGCAACATTCACCATACGTAGTTCTAATTTCTGCACATCTGTATGTATCTCCCTTATTTTCTAACCTAGGTGAAGGAGGACTGGAAGGGACTCCAGAAAGCCTCCTTGGCAACATTCACCATGCGTAGATGTAATTTCTGCATACATGTATATATCTCCCATATTTTCTAACCTAGGTGAAGGAGGACTGGAAGGGGCTGCAGAAAGCCTTTTTACCAACATTCACCATATGCAGATGTAATTTCTGCACAGCTGTATATATCTCCCTTATTTTCTAAAATAGGTGAAGGAGGACTGGAAGGGGCTGCAGAAAGCCTCCTTACCAACATTCTCCGTACATAGATGTAATATCTGCACAGCTGTATATGCCACACATATTTTCTAACCTATTTGAAGGAGGACTGGAAGGGGCTGCAGAAAGCCTCCTTACCAAAATTCACCATATGTAGATGTAATTTCTGCACAGCTGTGAATACCTCCCTTATTTTCTAACCTAGGTGAAGGAGGACTGGAAGGGGTTGCAGAAAGGCTCCGTACCAACATTCACCTTACGTAGATGTAATTTCTGCACAGCTTTATATATCTACTTTATTTTCAAACCTAGATGAAGAAGGACTGGAAGGGGCTGCAGAAAGCCTCCTTACTAACATTCACCATACGTAGATGTAATTTTTTGCACAGCAGTGTATTTCTCCCTTATTATCTAACCTAGGTGAAGGAGGACTGGAAGGGGCTGCAAAATGCCTTATTACCAACATTCACCATACGTAGATGTAGTTTCTGCACAGCAGTTTACATCTGCCTTATTTTCAAACCTAGGTGAAGAAGGACTGTAAGGGACTCCACAAAGCCTCCTTAGCAACATTCACCATACATAGATCTAATTTCTGCACATCTGTATATATCTCCCTTATTTTCTAACCTAGGTGGAAGAGGACTGGAAGGGGATCAACAATGCCTCTTTACCAACATTCTTTATACGTAGATGTAGTTACTGCACAGCTGTATATATCTGCTTTATTTTCTAACTTAGGGGAAGGAGGACTGGAAGGGGCTCCAGAAAGTGTGTGTGTGTGTGTTTGAGGTTTACGGGCGCTAAACAGCGAGGTCATCAGCGCCCAAACGTATAAAAACAGGAACACATGCAGTGAAGGGACTAAGACGAACAGCGAACAAGGGGAATAGCGAAAAGACGCAGTTCCAAATCCCCACGTACAGAGGCAAAACAAGAGGAGAAGGAGTGCACGAAAAAAGGAAAGGAAACACAAGGAAGGGAGGACAGAAACCGAAGGGAAACAAGGAGGTATTCGTGACTGGCGGACCTCTTACCTAAAATCTGGGTGAGCCAGTCATCCAGCTGCTTATTAAAACCCTCTCCCTAAAATCCGTGGCAACAAATTGGACAGGACACAAAACCGTAAAACCTTCACCACAGACGATGCGTCGTCTTGCAAAATAGAGGGCAAATCCGTTGGCAAAGAAACCACCGCCCTCTGGTCAGAGAATAAAAGACAATCAAGTAAAATGTGGCGGACAGTAATCCGGACGCCACAAGCACTGCAGATTGGGGGATCCTCCCGCTGGAGTAGAAAACCATGTGTGAAGGGACTGTGCCCGATGCGGAGGCGAGTGAGGAGAACCTCATCCCGCCTGCATGACTGGGAGGAAGTACGCCATGGCCGCGTGGTGGCCTTCACCAGACGCAGCTTATTTTCACCGACTGCCAGCCACTCCTCTTCCCACTGACGCAGAACGCGAAAACGCAGGAGGGAGGTAACAGCATGGAGGGGGACGGCACATTCAACAACGTCAGGGAGGGAACATGCATCTTTGGCAGCCACATCCGCCAGCTCGTTTCCCGTAATTCCCACGTGCCCCGGCACCCAGCAGAAAGAAACCTCCTTCCCCTGCCGCTGCAGGTGGAGTAGGGCATCATGGATGTTCTGAATGACCGTATCCTCTGGGTACAAGTGTTGCACGGTCTGAAGGGCACTCAGGGAGTCAGAACAGATGAGGAACTTACGACTGGGGACACATCTCATCTGCTCCAATGCCCGCATGATCGCAAACAATTCGGCATCAAAGATGGTAAACGCCGCAGGAAGCCGTAACTTGACGAGTCGATCAGGGAAAACCACAGCACAACCAACAGAGTCCCCCTGTTTAGAGCCATCCGTAAATACTGGTACATGGTCGGGATGCTGGTTTAAAATATCGTAAAATAAGGCGGTAAAAACAAACGCAGGAGTGCAGCTCCTCCGGTACTCCGACAAGTCTAAAACGACGCTGGGCCTCTGGAGCAACCAGGGAGACAGGCGAGTAAAACCTTGTCGTTGGGGGGCCACACGCTCCACACCAAGGGACTCAAGCAAATGCTGGGCACGAATCCCAAACGGTCGCGTTGCCCTGGGACGACTGGAAAAGAGATGTTCCATAGGCGGTCGGGCAACGGTAGGGTACGCAGGGGAGGTAGGACAGGCAAGGAATTGACACACCCGTCGCACCACGAGGAGTTTCCGCCGGATGGCGAGCGGCGGTTCCCCTGCCTCAGCACACAGGCTGGGGATGGGACTAGTACGGAAGGCACCAGTGGCCAGCCTGATACCCTCATGGTGTACTGCGTCAAGAATCTTCAGATATGAAGGCCTTGCTGACCCATACACGGTGCAACCATAGTCAAGTCGCGATCGGACGAAAGCCCTATAAAACTGCAGCAGACGCGCCCGATCTGCTCCCCATGACCGATGGCTCAGACACTTCAAAATATTCAGTGCCTTCAGGGCCCGCACCTTGAGGTCTTTAAGGTGAGGCAACCACGACAACTTTGAATCAAAAGTGAGGCCCAGGAACCGCACAGTGTCGCTAAAAGGAAGAATGGTGTCCCTCAGACGCATTGCAGGGGAGGTAAAAGCACGTCGAGAACGATTAAAATAAATACACACACATTTGTCTGCAGAAAAGGTAAAACCCGTCTTCGCAGTCCATGCCTCTAATCGCCGTATCGTCAAGCAGGTAAGCGGCCACGTAACGCATTTTTTAAGTCCTTTCGACGCGAAACGTGTATCCACTTCCTCGCACTTACTACGGCGTCATGCGTATGAGGGTAAGTTGCATGTAGGGGGGCTCCAGAAAGCCCCCATAGCAACAATCACCATACGTAGATGTAATTTCTGCACAGCTGTATATATCTCCCTTATTTTCTAACCTAGGTGAAGGAGGTCTGGTAGGGGTTGCAGAAAGCCTCCTTACCAACATTCACCATACGTAGATGTAATTTCTGCACACATGTATATATCTCCCATATTTTCTAACCTAGGTGAAGGAGGACTGGAGGGGCTGCAGAAAGCCTCCTTACCAACATTCACCATACGTAGATGTAATTTCTGCACAGCTGTGTATATCTCCTTATTATCTAACCTAGGTGAAGGAGGACTGGAAGGGGCTGCAGAAAGACTCCTTACCAACATTCACCATACGTTGATGTAATTTCTGGACAATTGTGTGTATCTCCCTTATTTTCTACTTTAGGTGAAGGAGGACTGGAAGGGGCTGCAGATAGCCTCCTTACCAGCATTCACCATACGTAGATGTAATTGCTGCACAGCTGTGTATATCTCCCTTATCTTCTAACCTAGGTGAAGGAGGACTGGAAGGAGCTGCAGAAAGCCTCTGTACTAACATTCACCTTACATAGATGTAATTACTGCACTTGTTTATATATCAACTTTATTTTCAAACCTAGGTGAAGAAGGACTGAAAGGAGCAGCAGAAAGCCTCCTTACCAACTTTCACTATACGTAGATGTAATTTCTGCACAGCTGTATATATCAACTTTACTCTCTAACCTAGGTGCAGGAGGACTGGAAGGGGCTGCAGAAAGCCTCCTTACCAACATTCTCCATACGTAGATGTAATTTCTGCACAGCTGTATATATCTCCCTTATTTTCTAACCTAGGTGAAGGAGGACTGGAAGGGGCTGCAGAATGCCTCCTTACCTACATTCATCATACGTAGATGTAATTTCTGCACAGCTGTGTATATCTCCCTTTTTATCTAACCTAGGTGAAGGAGGACTGGTTGGGGCTGCAGAAAGCCTCCTTACCAACATTCACCATACGTAGATGTAATTTCTGCACAGCTGTATGTATCTCCCTTATTTTCTAACCTAGGTGAAGGAGGACTGGAAGGGGCTCCACAAAGCCTCCTTAGGACCTTTCACGATACGTATATGTAATTTCTGCACAGCTGTATATATCTCCCTTATTTTCTAACCTAGGTGAAGGAGAACTGGAAAGGGCTGCAGAAAGCCTCCTCACCAACATTCACCATACGTAGATGTAATTTCTGCACAGCTGTGTATATCTCCTTTACTTTCTAACCGAGGTGAAGGAGGACTGGAAGGGGCTGCAGGAAGCCTCCTTAGCAACATTCATCATACGTAGATGTAATTTCTACACAGCTATTTGTATCTCCCTTAAATTCTAACCTAGGTGAAGGAGGACTGAAAGGGGCTGCATAAAGCCTCATTACCAACATTTACCATACGTAGATGTAATTTCTGCACAGCTGTATATATCTACCTTATTTTCTATCCTAGGTGAAGGAGGACTGGAAGGGGCTGCAGAAAGCCTCCTTACCAACATTCACCATATGTAGATGTAATTTCTTCACAGCTGTATAAATCTCCCTCATTTTCTAACCTAGGTGAAGGAGGACTGGAAGGGGCTGCAGAAAACCTCCATACCAACATTCACCATACGTTGATGTAATATCTGCACAGCTGTATATATCTACTTCATTTTCTAACCTAGGTGATGGCGGACTGGAAGGGGCTCCACGAAGCCTCCTTAGCAACATTCACCAATTGTAGATGTAATTTCTGCACAGCTGTATGTATCTCCCTTATTTTCTAACCTGGGTAAAGGGGGACTGGTAGGAGCTGCAGAATGCCTCCTTACCAACATTCACCATACGTAGATGTAATTTCTGCACAGCTGTATATATCTACTTTACTTTCTAACCTAGGTGGAGGAGGACTGGAAGGGGCTGCAGAAAGCCTCCTTACCAACAGTCACCATAGGTAGATGTAAATTTTGCACATCCGTATATATCTCCCTCAGTTTCCTACCTAGGTGAAGGAGGATTGGAAGGGGCAGCAGAAACCCTCCTTACCAACATTCACCATACGTAGATGTAATTTCTGCACAACTGTGTATATCTCCCTTACTTTCTAACCTAGTTGAAGGCGGACTGGAAGGGGCTCAACGAAGCCTCCTTAGCAACATTCACCATACATAGATGTAATTTCTGCACAGCTGTGTATATCTCCCTTACTTTCTAACCTAAGTAAAGGAGGACTGGAAGGGGCTGGAGAAAGCCTCCTTACCAATATTCACCATACATAGATGTAATTTCTGCACAGCTGTGTGTATTTCTCTTATTTTCTAACCGAGGTGAAGGAGGACTGGAAGGGGCTGCAGAGAGCCTCCTCACCAACATTCATCATACGTAGATGTAATTTTTGCACAGCTGTGTATATCTCCCTTAAATTCTAACCTAGGTGAAGCAGTACTGGTAGGGGCTTCAGAAAGCCTCCTTACCAACACTCACCATACGTAGATGTAATTACTGCACGGCTGCATGTATCTCCCTTATTTTCTAACCTAGGTGAAGGAGGATTGGAAGGGGCAGCAGAAATCCTCCTTACCAACATTTACCATACGTAGATGTAATTTCTGCACAGCTATGTATATCTCCCACATTTTCTAACCTAGGTGAAGGAGACTGGAAGGGGCTGCAGAAACCCTCCTTACCAATATTCAACATACGTAGATATAATTTCTGCACGCTTGCATATATCTCCCTCATTTTCTAACCTAGGTGAAGGAGGATTGGAAGGGGCAGCAGAAAGCCTCCTTACCAACATTCACCATACGTAGATGTAATTTCTGCACAGCTGTGTACATCTCCCTTATTTTCTAACCTAGGTGAAGGAGGACTGGAAGGAGCTCCAGGAAGCCTCCTTAACAACATTCATCATACGTAGATGTAATTTCTGCACAGCTATGTATATCTCCCTTATTTTCTAACCTAGGAGGAGGAGGACTGGAAGTGGCTGCAGAAAGCCTCCTTACCAACATTCACCATACGTAGATGTAATTTCTGCACAGCTGTATATATCTCCCTTATTTCCTAACCTAGGTGAAGGAGGACTGGAAGGGACTCCACAAAGCCTCCTTAGCAACATTCCCCATACGTATATGTAATTTCTGCACAGCTGTATATATCTCCCTTATTTTCTAACATAGGTGAAGGAGGACTGGAAGGGGCTGCAGAAAGCCTAGCTACCAACATTCACCAAACGTAGATGTAATTTCTGCACTGCTGTATGTATCTCCCTTATTTTCTAACCTAGGTAAAGGGGGACTGGAGGGAGCTGCAGAAAGCCTCCTTATTAACATTCACCATATGTAGATGTAATTTCTGAACAGCTGTATATATCTACTTTATTTTCTAACTTGGGTGAAGCAGGACTGGAAGGGGCTGCAGAAAGCCTCCTTACCAACATTCACCATATGTAGATGTAATTTCTGCACAGCTGTGTATGTCTCCCTTATTTTCTAACCTAGGTGAACGCGGACTGGAAGGGGCTCCACAAAGCCTCCTTAGCAACATTCTCCATACGTATATGTAATTTCTGCACAGCTGTATATATCTCCCTTATTTTCTAACCTATGTAAAGGAGGACTGGAAGGAGGTGCAGAAAGCCTCCTTACCAACACTCACCATACGTAGATGTAATTTCTGCACAGCTGTATGTATCTCCTTTGTTTTCTAACCTAGGTGAAGGCGGACTGAAAGGGGCTCCACAAAGCCTCCTTAGCAACATTCTCCATACGTATATGTAATTTCTGCACAGCTGTATATATCTCCCTTATTTTCTAACCTACGTAAAGGAGGACTTGAAGGGGCTGCAGAAAGGCTACTTACCAACATTCACCATTCGTAGATGTAATTTTTGCACAGCTGTATATATCTACTTTCTTTTCTAACCTAGGTGAAGGAGGACTGGAAGGGGCTCCGCGAAGCTTCCTTAGCAACATTCACCATACGTAGATGTTATTTCTGCACAGCCATATATACCTACTTTATTTTCTAACCTAGGTGAAGCAGAAATGGAGGGGGCTGCAGTAAGCCTCTTTACCAACATTCACCATACGTTGATGTAATTTCTGCACAGCTGTGTATACCTCCCTTATTTCTAACCTAGGTGAAGGAGAACTGGAAAGGGCTGCAAAAAGCCTCCTTACCAACATACACCGCACATACATGTAAATACTGCACAGCTGTGTTTATCTCCCGCATTTTCTAATCCACGTGAAGGAGGACTGGAAGGGGCTGCAGAAAGCCTCCTTACCAACATTCAACATACGTAGATGTAGTTTCTGCACAGCTGTATATATCTACTTTATTTTCTAACGTAAGTGAAGGAGGACTGGAAGGGGTTGCGGAAAGCCTCCTTACCAACACTCACCATACGTAGATGTAATTTCTGCACAGCTGTATATATCTCCCTAATTTTCTAACCTAGGTGAAGCAGGACTGGAAGGGGCTGCATAAAGCCTCCTTAACAACATTCACCATACGTAGATGTAATTTCTGTACAGCTGTGTATATCTCCCTTACTTTCTAACATAGGTGAAGGAAGATTGGAAGGGGTTGCAGAAAGACTCCTTACAACATTCACCATACGTAGATGTAATTTCTGCACAGCTGTATATATCTCCCTTATTTTCTAACCTAGGTGTAGGAGGTCTGGAAGAAGCTGCAGAAAGCCTCCACACCAACATTCACCTTACGTAGATGTAATTTCTGCACAGCTGTATATATCTACTTTATTTTCTAACCTAGGTGGAACAGGACTGGAAGGGGATCCACAATGCCTCTTTACTAACAATCTTTATACGTAGATGTAGTTTCTGCACAGCGGTATATATCTGCTTTATTTTCTAACTTAGGGGAAGGAGGACTGGAAGGGGCTCCAAAAAGCCTCCTTAGCAACGTTCACCATACGTCGATGTAATTTCTGCACAGCTGTGTACATCTCCCTTATTTTCTAACCTAGTTGAGGGAGGACTGTAATGGGCTGCAGAAAGCCTCCTTACCAACATTCACCATACGTAGATGTAATTTCTACACAGCTGTGTATATCTCCCTTATTTTCTAACCTAGGTGAAGGAGGACTGGAAGGAGCTCCAGGAAGCCTCCTTAACAACATTCATCATACGTAGATGTAATTTCTGCACAGCTATGTATATCTCCCTTATTTTCTAACCTAGGTGAAGGAGGACTCGAAGTGGCTGCAGAAAGCCTCCTTACCAACATTCACCATACGTAGATGTAATTTCTGCACAGCTGTATATATCTCCCTTATTTCCTAACCTAGGTGAAGGAGGACTGGAAGGGGCTGCAGAAAGCCTTTTTACCAACATTCACCATACGCAGATGTAATTTCTGCACAGTTGTATATATCTCCCTTATTATCTAAAATAGGTGAAGGAGGACTGGAAGGGGCTGCAGAAAGCCTCCTTACCAACATTCTCCGTACATAGATGTAATATCTGCACAGCTGTATATGCCACACTTATTCTCTAACCTATTTGATGGAGGACTGGTAGGGGCTGCAGAAAGCCTCCTTACCAACATTCTCCGTACATAGATGTAATATCTGCACAGCTGTATATGCCACACTTATTTTCTAACCTATTTGATGGAGGACTGGAAGGGGCTGCAGAAAGCCTCCTTACCAAAATTCACCATATGTTGATGTAATTTCTGCACAGCTTTGAATATCTCCCTTATTTTCTAACCTAGGTGAAGGAGGACTGGAAGGGGTTGCAGAAAGGCTCCATACCAACATTCACCTTACGTAGATGTAATTTCTGCACAGCTTTATATATCTACTTTATTTTCAAACCTAGATGAAGAAGGACTGGAAGGGTCTGCAGAAATCCTCCTTACTAACATTCACCATACGTAGATGTAATTTCTGCACACATGTATATATCTCCCATATTTTCTAACCTAGGTGAAGGAGGACTGGAGGGGCTGCAGAAAGCCTCCTTACCAACATCCACCATACGTAGATGTAATTTCTGCACAGCTGTGTATATCTCCTTTATTATCTAACCTAGGTGAAGGTGGACTGGAAGGGGCTGCAGAAAGACTCCTTACCAACATTCACCATACGTTGATGTATTTTCTGGACAATTGTGTGTATCTCCCTTATTTTCTACTTTAGGTGAAGGAGGACTGGAAGGGGCTGCAGATAGCCTCCTTACCAGCATTCACCATACGTAGATGTAATTGCTGCACAGCTGTGTATATCTCCCTTATCCTCTAACCTAGGTGAAGGAGGACTGGAAGGAGCTGCAGAAAGCCTCCGTACTAACATTCACCTTACATAGATGTAATTTCTGCACAGCTTTATATATCAACTTTATTTTCAAACCTAGGTGAAGAAGGACTGGAAGGAGCAGCAGAAAGCCTCCTTACCAACTTTCACTATACGTAGATGTAATTTCTGCACAGCTGTATATATCAACTTTACTCTCTAACCTAGGTGCAGGAGGACTGGAAGGGGCTGCAGAAAGCCTCCTTACCAACATTCTCCATACGTAGATGTAATTTCTGCACAGCGGTATATATCTCCCTTATTTTCTAACCTAGGTGAAGGAGGACTGGAAGGGGCTGCAGAATGCCTCTTTACCAACATTCATCATACGTAGATGTAATTTCTGCACAGCTGTGTATATCACCCTTTTTTTCTAACTTAGGTGAAGGAGGACTGGTTGGGGCTGCAGAAAGCCTCCTTACCAACATTCACCATACGTAGATGTAGTTTCTGCACAGCTTGTTATATCTCCCATATTTTCTAACCTACGTGAAGGAGGACTGGAAGGGGCTGCAGAAAACCTCCTTACTAACATTCACCATACGTAGATGTAATCTTTTGCACAGCAGTGTATATCTCCCTTATTATCTAACCCAGGTGAAGGAGGACTGGAAGGGGCTGCAAAATGCCTTATTACCAACATTCACCATACGTAGATGTAATTTCTGCACAGCTGTTTACACCTCCCTTATTTTCAAACCTAGGTGAAGAAGGACTGTAAGGGACTCCACAAAGCCTCCTTAGCAACATTCACCATACATAGATGTAATTTCTGCACATCTGTATATATCTCCCTTATTTTCTAACCTAGGTGAAGGAGGACTGGAAGGGACTCCAAAAAGCCTCCTTGGCAACATTCACCATACGTAGATGTAATTGCTGCACAGCTGTATATATCTCCCTTATTTTCTAACCTAGGTGAAGGAGGACTGGAAGGGGCTGCAAAAAGCCACCTTACGAACATTCACCTCACATAGTTTTAATATCTGCACAGCTGTATGTATCTACTTTATTTTCTAGTCTACGTGAAGCAGGACTGGAAGGGGCTGCAGAGAGCCTCCTTACCAACATTCACCATCCGTAGATGTAATTCCTGCACAGCTGTGTATATCTCCCTTATTTTCTAACCTAGTAGGAGGAGGACTGGAAGCGGTTGCAGAAAGCCTCCGTACCAACATTCACCATACGTAGATGTAATTTCTACACAGCTGTGTATCTCCCTTATTTTCTAACCTAGGTTAAGGAGGACTGGAAGGGGCTGCAGAAAGCCTCCATACCAACATTCACCATACGTAGGTGTAATTTCTGCACAGCTGTATATATCTACTTTTTTTCCTAACCTAGGTGGAAGAGGACTGTAAGGGGCTCAACAATGCCTCTTTACCAAAATTCCTTATACGTAGATGCAGTTACTGCACAACTGTATATATCTGCTTTATTTTCTAACTTAGGGGAAGGTGGACTGGAAGGGGCTGCAGAAAGCCTCCTTGCCAACATTCACCATACGTTGATGTAATTTCTGGACAGCCGTGTGTATCTCCCTTATTTTCTACCCTAGATAAAGGAGGACTGGAAGGGGCTGCAGATAGCCTCCTTACAAACAT